>NW_025228074.1:84360-190889 GCF_018294505.1 Triticum aestivum
TGACTTAGAACATTTTGATTTAGTTGATTTAGAACATTTTGATTTAGTTGATTTAGTTGATTTAGTAGGCTAGTTGATTTAGTTGACTTAGAACATTTTGATTTAGTTGATTTAGTAGGCTAGTTGATTTAGTTGATTTAGAACATTTTGATTTAGTTGATTTAGTAGGCTAGTTGATTTAGTTGACTTAGAACATTTTGATTTAGTTGATTTAGTAGGCTACTTGATTTAGTTGATTTAGAACATTTTGATTTAGTTGATTTAGTAGGCTAGTTGATTTAGTTGACTTAGAATATTTCGATTTAGTTGATCGTTAATCCTTTGCTCATATTGCTTTAGGAAAAATGGCGCCACCACCACCACCACTATGTCGACTGTGCAAGTCAAGATGCGCTAGCAGCCTTGCAACTGGCAAGCTGTTCGGCATCTACTTCCGGCCGAGTTTTCGTCATGCGGCGGTAAGAAATTAGATGAAATGTAATAACTCTTTTATTTTTAGTGTTGGCATTACTGCATTGTGTCATTTTGCTTATTTTACACAGATCGTCCCATGCAATGTGAGGTTGAAATTCAACAAGCTGACAGGAGACACTGTGACATTTGAGGCTCCTGGGGGCCGTCCACTATGGAGGTCGAGAAAGGACGCAATATGTTGCAGATTGGAGGAGATGGATGGGCCCGTTTCGTCGCTCGCATGCGTCTTACTGGTGGTGAGTTGACCAGCTTCTCCTTCCGAGCAGAAAGACCCAAGCTAGCTGTCATTTATCTCAACCTGGTGGAAGATGATGAAGATGACGAAGATGATGAAGATAATGAGGACCCACTCGATGAAGATGATGAGGACCCAGTTCATGAAGCCATCATAGCTCAAAGAACAAGGCTGAGTGAGGAGGAGGTGTCCAACCTATGGGACATAATTCCGCCACGTGCTAACTTTGTCGGGGTGCCATTCGTGACTCGCTTGACAAATACCATGGTTGATTGACATGATATGGTATGTTATACTTACAAATGCAAATTATCCGATGAATTACTTAGTGTACAGTCCAATGATATGGTATGTTGTGTGGAATCTAGTCGATGATATGTTTTAGTGTAGAGTTTGATCACATGCTTATTTGTGTAGAATCTAAGGAAACTATTAATAGTGTAGATAATCCATATGTACTTATTTGCGAGGCTATTTATTAATTGATATGTTTCTCTTATTCAGAAATTGGCAAAGAGCATATCTGTGAGTTATGGTATCGAGCCTGATGAAGAAGGCTCAGCTGGACTACGCCTTACTGCAAGGGGCTCCGTCACAACCTTTACTTACCGCGCGGACACGGACGATCGCACACACTTAAACTCGGTTGGGTGGAAGAAATTCCTCGATGGCAAGAATCTTCGTGTTGGACAGGCCATCCTAATTACTATTAGGAACACCAACCGCCCAGGCTTGAGGATGATGATTGTCTTTGATATCATCTAGAACTACATATGTGTGTGTGGCTATATCATCTAGAACTACATATGTGTGTGTGGCTATATCATCTAGAACTACATATGATGATCGTCGTCAATATCATCTAGAACTACATACGATGATGGTCGTTGATATGACCTTGTACTGCTTGAGGATGCATGTTGACTATGCATGAAATTGTTATCTAGTACTCCCTTCGTTCCAAATTACTCGTCGTGGTTTGAACTAAAACCATGACGAGTAATTTGGAATGAAGGGAGTACCACCTAGTAATGGTTTATGAATTGATATCTACTAGCAGTACCTAGTATCTAGTATCTGAAAGGGAAACTGAAAGGGAAAGGGGTAATGGGAAAATGATGAAAGATATAGCAGTAGCGAGGGATGGCGAAATCGCTACAGCTAGGTAATAGTAGCGCATTCTTAAAAAGCGCTGCTGATATCGTCAACAGTAGTAGCGCGAGTAAGGGCCGCGCTACTACTATGAGTTAGCTGTAGCGCCTTATTAGTAGCGCGGCCACCCGCGCTGCTGCTAGCCTCAAAACCCGCGCTACTACTAGGGTTTTCCCTAGTAGTGTACATCTCATCAAAATATCGAACGAATACCAAATTCACATGACTACTAATAGCAAGACTTCACCCATGTCCTCAGGAACAGACGTAACTACTCACAAAGCATATTCATGTTCATAATCAGAGGAGTAATAATATGCATAAAGGGTCTGAACATATGATCTTCCACCAAGTAAACCAATTAGCATCAACTACAATGAGTAATCAACACTACTAGCAACCCACAGGTACCAATTTGTGGTTTTGATACAAGATTGGATACAAGAGATGAACTAGGGTTTTGAGAGGAGATGGTGCTGGTGAAGATGTTGATGGAGATTGACCCCCTCCCGATGAGAGGATCATTGGTGATGATGTTGGTGATGATTTCCCCCTCCCGGAGGGAAGTGTCCCCGGCAGGACAGCTCCTCCAGAGCCCTAGATTGGTTCCGCCAAGGTTCCGCCTCGTGGCGGCGGAGTTTCGTCCCGTAAGCTTGCCCACGATTTTTCCCAGGGTAAAAGCTCTAATATAGCAGAAGATGGACACTGGGGGCCCACCAGGAGGACCAGGAGATAGGGGGCGTGCCCTGTAGGGGGGGGCGCCCCCCACTCTCTTGGATGAGGTGTGGCCCCCCTGGTGTATTTCTTTCGCCCAAAAATTCTTATTAATTCCAAAAAGATGTTTCATGGAGTTTCAGGACTTTTGGAGCTGTGCAGAATAGGTTTCCAATGTTTGCTCCTTTTCCGGCCAGAATTCCAGCTGTCGGCATTCCCCCTCTTCATGGTAAACCTTGTAAAATAAGGGAGAATAGCCATAAGTATTGAGATATAATGTGTAATAACAGCCCATAATGCAATAAATATTGATATAAAAGCATGATGCAAAATGGACCTATCACTACGCCCGTTCCTTGAGAAGGTTAAAACAACACTAACTTGACGAACTATCATTGTGGTTTTGATGCATAGGTAAGAACGGTTCTTGCTCAACCCGTAGCAGCCACGTAAAACTTGCAACAACAAAGTAGAGGACGTCTAACTTGTTTTTGCAGGGCATGTTGTGATGTGATATGGTCAAGGCATGATGCTATATTTTATTGTGTGAGATGATCATGTTTTGTAACCGAGTTATCGGCAACTGGCAGGAGCCATATGGTTGTCGCTTTATTGTATGCAATGCAATCGCCCTGTAATTGCTTTACTTTATCACCAAGCGATAGCGATAGTCGTAGAAGCAATAGTTGGCGAGACGACAACAATGCTACGATGGAGATCAAGGTGTCGCGCCGGTGACGATGGTGATCATGATGGTTCTTCGGAGATGGAGATCACAAGCACAAGATGATGACGGCCATATCATATCACTTATATTGATTGCATGTGATATTTATCTTTTATGCATCTTATGTTGCTTTGATGGACGGTAGCATTATAAGATGATCTCTCACTAAATTTCAAGATAAAAGTGTTTTCCCTGAGTATGCACCGTTGCCAAAGTTCGTCGTGCCCAGACACCACGTGATGATCGGGTGTGATAAGCTCTACGTCCATCTACAACGGGTGCAAGCCAGTTTTGCACACGCAGAATACTCAAGTTAAACTTGACGAGCCTAGCATATGCAGATATGGCCTCAGAACATTGAGACCGAAAGGTCGAGCGTGAATCATATAGTAGATATGATCAACATAGTGATGTTCACCATTGAAAACTACTCCATTTCACGTGATGATCGGTTATGGTTTAGTTGATTTGGATCACGTGATCACTTAGATGATTAGAGAGATGTCTATCTAAGTGGGAGTTCTTAAGTAATATGATTAATTGAACTTAAATTTATCATGAACTTAGTCCTGGTAGTATTATGCAAATTATGTTGTAGATCAATAGCTCGCGTTGTTGCTTTCATATGTTTATTTTGATATGTTCCTAGAGAAAGCTGTGTTGAAAGATGTTAGTAGCAATGATGCAGATTGGATCCGTGATCTGAGGATTGTCCTCATTGCTGCACAGAAGAATTATGTCCTCGATGCACCACTAGGTGACGGACCTATTGCAGGAGAAGATGCAGACGTTATGAACGTTTGGCTAGCTCAATATGATGACTACTTGATAGTTTAGTGCACCATGCTTAACGGCTTAGAATCGGGACTTCAAAGACGTTTTGAATGTCATGGGCCATATGAGATGTTCCAGGAGTTCAAGTTAATATTTCAAGCAAATACCCGAGTTGAGAGATATGGTGTCTCCAACAAGTTCTATAGCTAAAAGATGAAGGAGAATTGCTCAACTAGTGAGTATGTGCTCAAATTGTCTGGGTACTACAATCGCTTGAATCAAGTGGGAGTTAATCTTCCAGATAAGCTAGTGATTGACAGAGTTCTCTAGTCACCATCACCAAGTTAGTAGAACTTCGTGATGAACTATAGTATGTAAAGGATGACGAAACCGATTCCCGAGCTCTTCGCGATGTTGAAATCAACGAAGGTAGAAATCAGGAAAGAGCATCAAGTGTTGATGATTGACAAGACCACTAGTTTCAAGAAAAGGGCAAAGGGAAAGAAAGGGAACTTCAAGTAGAATGACAAGCAAGTTGTCACTCCTGCGAAGAAGCCCAAAACTGGACCAAAGCCTGAAACCGAGTGCTTACACTCCAAAGGAAATGGTCACTGGAAACGGAAATGCCCTGAATATTTGGTGGATAAGAAGGATGGCAAAGTGAACAAGGGTATATTTGATATACAAGTTATTGATGTGTGCCTTACTAGTGTTTATAGTAGCCTCTGAGTATTTGATACTTGTTCGGTTGCTAAGATTAGTAACTCAAAACAGGAGTTACATAATAAACATAGACTAGTTGAGGGAAAGTGACGATGAGTGTTGGAAGTAGTTCCAAGATTGATATGATCGTCATCACACACTCCCTATACTTTCGGGATTAGTGTTAAACCTAAATAAATGTTATTTGGCATTTGCTTGAGCACGAATATGATTTGATCATGTTCATCGCAATACGGTTATTCATTTAAAGTCAGAGAATAATTGTTGTTCTATTTACATGAATAAAACCTTCAATGGTCATACACCCAATGAAAATAGTTTGTTGGATCTCGATCGTAGTGATACACATATTCATAATATTGATGCCAAAAGATGCAAAGTTAATAATGATAGTGCAACTTATTTGTGGCACTGCCGTTTGGGTCATATCGGTGTAAAGTGCATGAAGAAATTCCATAAAGATGGATTTTCGGAATCACTTGGTTATGAATCATTTGATGCTTGCGAACCATGCCTTTTGGGCAAGATGGCTAAAACTCTGTTCTCTAGAACAATGGAACGAGCTACTGACTTGTTGGAAATAATACATACTGATGTATGCAGACCAGTGAGTATTAAGGCTCGTGGCGGGTATCATTATTTTCTGACCTTCACAGATGATTTGAGCAGATATGGTTATATCTGCTTGATGAAACATAAGTCTGAAATAGTTGAAAGGTTCAAAGAATTTCAGAGTGAAGTGGAAAATCATCGTAACAAGAAAATAAAGTTTTTGCGATCTAATCGTGGAGATGAATATTTGAGTTACGAGTTTGGCCTTCAGTTAAAATAATGTGGAATAGTTTCACAAACTCATGCCACCTGGAACACCACAGCGTAACGGTGTATCCGAACATCATAACCGCACTTTATTTGATATGGTGCAATCAATGATATCTCTTACCGATTTACCAATATCATTTCGGGGTTATGCATTAGAGATAGCTGCATTCACGTTAAATAGGGCACCATCTAAATCCGTTGAGACGACGCCTTATGAACTGTGGTTTGGCAAGAAACCAAAGTTGTCATTTCTTAAAGTTTGGGACTGCGATGCTTATGTGAAAAAGTGTCAACCTGATAAGCTCGAACCCAAATCGGAGAGGTACGTCTTCATAGAATACCCAAAAGAAAACTATTGGGTACACCTTCTATCACAGATCCGAAAGCAAGATATTCGTTGCTAAGATGGATCCTTTATAGAGAAGGAGTTTCTCTCGAAAGAAGTGAGTGGGAGGAAAGTAGAGCTTGATAAGGTAATTGTACCTTCTCCCGAATTGGAAAATAGTTCATCACTGAAATCAGTTCTAGTGATCCCTACACCAATTAGTGAGGAAGCTAATGATGATGATCATGAAACTTCAGATCAAGTTACTACAGAACCTCGTAGGTCTTCCAGAGTACGGTCCGCACCAGAGTGGTATGGTTATCCTGTTCTGAAAGTCATGTTACTAGACCATGATCAACCTACGAACTATGAGGAAGCGATGATGAGCCCGGACTCCACGAAATGGCTGCAGGCCATGAAATCTGAGATAGGATCCATGTATGAGAACAAAGTGTGGACTTTGGTGGACTTGCCCGATGATCGGCAAGCCATAGAAAATAAGTGGATCTTCAAGAGGAAGATGGACATTGATAGTAGTGTTACTATCTACAAAGCTCGACTTGTCGCATAAAGGTTTTCGACAAAGTTCAAGGTGTTGACTACAATGAGATTTTCTCAACTGTAGCGATGCTTAAGTCTGTCCGAATCATGTTAGCAATTGCCACATTTTATGAAATCTGGCAAATGGATGTCAAAACTGCATTCCTTAATGGTTTTCTTAAAGAAGAGTTGTATATGATGCAACCAGAAGGTTTTGTCAATCCTAAAGGTGCTAACAAAATGTGCAAGCTCCACCGATCCATCTATGGACTGGTGCAAGCATCTCGGAGTTGGAATATATGCTTTGATAAGTTGATGATGAGGACATCAATACCATTGTTACACCCACAGGCCCTGCTGCTATACATACTAGACCAATTACTAGAGCTCGCGCACGCCAACTAAATTACCAGGTACTTTCGTTTCTTGGTAATGATTCTAATGTTCATGAGAATATGATGCTGCCTAAATTGGATACATTTGTTTTGCTTACAAATGAAGGGCCTAGCTTGGAGAAGGATGAACATTGGAGCAAGAACAAGCATGGAGATGATGGCATGCGCAAGGGGAACAAGAACGGAGTTACAAGTGATGATTTCAGGACTTTGAAGCCACCATAATGGGTGCATGAAGCCTTGGACGAAATATACAAGATGCCACTTCATAAATTTCGTCCCGAGGCTATTTTAGGTGCTGCGTCACCTTATTATTGGGCCAGGCCCATGTAATTTCGAAATACATAAGTATAGGCTATTTTTAGAGTCCGTATGTGTGGGGAAACAAGAGATAGGGTTGATTTTGGACCCCTCCACCAAGGGCCACGAAATTCCCCCCTCTTCCTCCATATATACAGCCCTTAGGGCATCGTTTAGACTTTGGGTTTTGTTTAGATTAAAAGTTCGCCATAGCTGCAACTTCGCGTACTTCGTTTGTGTTCAACGACCAGACAAAGGCGTCACAGAACCCCACCTTGATCAATAAAGCTATCATCTTATATTCGCAATATCCAAATTGCAATCTTAGTTTCTTGCTTGTTCTTCGTTTGCTCGCAGGAAACAGACCCTCGTGGTCAGGTTGATCGTGCTCCGGCGTGGTCAATAACCTCTCGGAGTTGGTTTAGCGATTGCTAAGGCGCGACGTCCTCGCACGTTCGTAGTCGGATCGTCAAAGTCGACTTCCACCAAAGCGATATCCATCATCTCATCGAAAGACGGGACACCTTTGCCTCTATCAAGATTTCCAGGTTGCTCGGTGAGATTTTACAGTTTTTCGTAGTTTAGATCGAGTCTGTTCTTCATACCTACAGTCCACGAAAAAGCCACAAAAAAAATTAGGGTTAGTTCATCATATCCGAACCAATCTGAGCCTTTGCATAATCTTTTTAGGGTTTTGCTTTGTTGAATTTGCGGTTGCATCGTCGTGTCTAGTTGCTGGTCTTAGAGTCTAGTCTTTTAGAGTTTCGAGTTCTGGTCATAAGTTGTCACGCCGCCGCCGCACCATCATCATCGCCCCTGCCATCTACCACCACCGCTTATCCGCCACCGCTCCGAATCCGTATCCATATACCACCACCAATCCGTGTCCATATACCACCACCGATCCATATCCATATACTACCACCGCTACCACCACCGCTGCCATATACCACCACCATATATCCACCACCAATCCGAGTTCTTTGCATATTAGCTTTGTTTTCGGGATCCATCTAATTTCCGATTCGTGTTTCCTTGTCTGAGTAGGTTTCGGATTCCAGCAATCTTTTGCCGTCCGTAGAAGAGGTTGGTTTCCAAAAAAAAAATTCGGAAAACGCACTTGACAAAAAAAATTCTGGCTATCCTATTTTTAGGTGTTTCTAAGCGTATTGAGACAGTCGCCGTTATATTAGGTTTGTTTTCGAGATCCATCTAGATTCCGATTCGTGTTTCCTTGCCAGAGTAGGTTTCGGAAAAAAAAAAGAGTCGGGTAGCCACGCTCCGTTTAGGCCCAAATTTTTTTGAAAACGCATTTTTCGAAAAAAATTCTGGCTATCCTATTTTTAGGTGTTTCTGAGTGTTTTGAGACAGGTGCCATTATAGGAAGTTTTTTTTCACCCGTTTCCAGTTTTTGGGTCCGGGCAGTCGAAAAAAAAAATTGGTCGAAAAAATTTCGTGCCCATCCTGTCCGTTTGAGCTAGGAAGAGTTTTGAGACACTCGCCATTATAGTGATTTTTCGCAAAAAAAATAAAATAAAATAAAAGCAACACAAAAAAAAGAGCGAAAAAAAAATACAGAGTGTGCTTTTCCCTTGTTTACGTGCCGCGCCGTGATTTTGTTGGTGTTCTAGGCTCGCGTCTCTAGCACAGTGTAGCCTAGGACCAGCACAGTACCGTCGTTGAGCGTTTATTCAACTTTGCATCTCTGAATTGATTATTGCTGACCCTTTTTGCTACCATATTATAAGCCTTCCCAGCTCCACATACATCTACGTCGTGCGTTTGACTCTCCCTGGTAATCGCTCTATCCAAGCTTTGAGAGTTTTGACTACAACGGTTGCTGATCACCACCTTCTGCTGGGTAAGAACTGGTAAGAATTTGAGGTTTGCTTGACGGATTTGTGACACCCACCACCACCACTTGTTCGTAGTCTGTAGGATCATATTCTTGTGTGTTTCTATCGCTGCTAACCATGCCAGGATCACAAGCCGACGAGATTGACTGGGAGAATTTATCGAACAAGGAGCTTCATGAAAAGTTTCAGCACATGATGACTGAACAGGTGCAAGATGTGCTGAATAATTTTGAAGAGGCCATGGAGAAGATTACTGGCCTTGAGAAGACGTTCGAAACAAAGCTCGATAACAGATTTAATGAACTGCTTGCGCGTCTTCCACCACCGGTTGCACCTGTCGCACCTCTGCAACAACAACAACTACGCCCCCTTCCGAATCAGTATGGACGAGCACAGCGTGTTCCTATTGAGCCAGGACAACATTCTGGTGCCGCTGCTACTGCTGTTGGTGCTTCTTTGGCTCCTGCTACTGTTGCTGCTGGTACCCAGGAGGATGATGATTATGTGGGAGATTATGAGGATGAGATTGATCAAAATCCGAACTACGTGCAGCCACCAGCACCACCACCACCAGGTCGACCTCAGGTATATATTCGTAATGGTAGGCCCGCACCACCACCTCAGGTACGAGATGATGTCCATATTCCTAAACTGAAATTGAATATTCCACCATTTGAGGGTAGATATGTTCCTGATATATATCTTACTTGGGAGTTAGAAACTGAACAACATTTTACATGTTTACAATATCCCGAGGAGAGACGGGTTGCTGCTGCTGTTTGTGCTTTCACTAGTTTTGCATGTGTATGGTGGTCTGAACATTGTAGATTATATCGTATTCCCGCTACTTGGGCTGCTTTGAAAACTGCTATGCGTATTCGTTGGGTTCCACCATATTATCAACGTGAATTGCTTCAAAAATTACAGCGCTTAAGACAAGGAAAAAATTCTGTAGAAGAATATTATCAGGAATTACAAACTGGCATGATTAGATGTGGTATTGTTGAGGAGAATGAAGCTATGCTTGCACGTTTTCTGGGTGGATTAAATAGAGAGATTCAGACCATTCTAGACTATAAGGAGTATACTAATATCACTCGTTTATTCCATCTTGCTTGTAAAGCTGAACGTGAAGTGCAGGATCGACAAGCATTGGGGCGAACTAACTTTTCTGCAGGCCGACCTTCATCATGGACACCACGTGCATCTTCTACTTCAACTGCACCAGCACCTCCATCCGGTGCCACCTCCAGCCGTGATACAAGAAAACAGGCACAACCACCATTATCTGCCAAGAGCGCACCTGCTGGGCCTGCACAGCGTTCTTCTTCTTCCATGGCATCAACAGGGCACACAAGTGATATTATTTGTCGTCGTTGTAAGGGAGGAGGTCATTATGCGAGAGAATGCAAATCTCCGCGTGTGATGATTGCTACCGCGGATGGTGGATATGAGTCTGCTAGTGACTATGATGAGGAGACTTTGGCTCTTATTACACGTGAAGAACATGGTGGAGATGATTCTGATCATGAGATGCAATACATGGCTCCTGAAGACGCTGACAGGTATGAATGTTTAGTTGCTCAACGTGTTTTGAGTGTGCAGGTCACACAAGCTGAGCAAAATCAGAGTCACAATTTGTTCCATACCAAGGGAGTTGTGAAAGACGTTCTGTGCGCGTCATCATAGATGGAGGGAGCTGCAACAACTTGGCTAGCATGGAGATGGTGGAGAAGCTTTCTCTCACCACAAGACCACATCCACATCCTTACTACATCCAATGGTTCAACAACAGCGGCAAGGTTAAGGTAACACGTACTGTTCGTGTGCATTTTAGTATATCTACATATGCTGATTATGTTGATTGTGATGTGGTACCTATGCAAGCATGTTCCTTATTACTTGGTAGACCATGGCAATTTGATAAAAATTCTGTACACCATGGTAGAAACAATCAGTATATTCTTGTTCATAAGGATAAAAATATTACTTTGCTTCCTATGACTCCTGATTCTATTTTGAAAGATGATATTCATAGAGCTAATAAAGCACAACAAGAGAAGAATAAGAGTGAAAATCAGATTGTGGCAATAGAATTTGAGTAACAAATGAAGCCTAATAATAAACCATCTAGTGTTGCTTCTGAAATTAAATTGAAAAGTGCATGTTTATTTGCCACCAAATCTGATATTGATGAGCTAGATTTCAGCAAATCTGTTTGCTATGCTTTTGTGTGCAAAGAGGCATTATTTTCATTCGAGGACGTGCCTTCCTCTTTGCCTCCTGCTGTCACTAACATTTTGCAGGAGTTCGCTGACGTCTTTCCACAAGACGTGCCACCGGGATTACCGCCTATTCAAGGGATTGAGCATCAGATTGACTTAATTCCCGGTGCTTCACTGCCAAACCGTGCACCATACCGTACCAATCCAGAGGAGACGAAGGAGATTATGCGTCAAGTACAAGTGATGAGGACATGACTACCTTGGATATGACCAAAAATATTGCATATATGCATATTTGTCAGGTGATTTCTAGTGCAAACTATTCGATAATCTATTTATGTTATCCAGAACAAAAATACTTCACACACTTTTGTGTTTTGTCTAATTGCAGGTGTATGGGACATTTGTACAATCCACATATGAAGATAAGGAAGAAAGAGATGTTTATTTGCTGTCCAAAAAGTTCTCTCACGTCACTTTTGGCCCAAGAGAAGATAGAGTCCAAGTCTCTCACGTTCTGGATTCAGATTCGGACTGCACAGACACACCTGACTCAAAACGCACACAAGTTTTTCATACGGACTCCGAATTGGGTGATTCTTTTTTTGTTGGAAACTAGATTTCGTGCACTTTCCAACCCAATTGGAATCACCTTCAAATTCGTCCGGAGCGTTGAGTTGTGGACGAAACAATCTGATGCTGCAGTAGAATCCGAGTCAAACTACAAGTCCAAAGGTGTTACATCACCTCCACTTGGGCCCATTGGCCTTGTACGACCTAGATTTAGTTTTAGGCTGCCTTGGGACGTCCTCCCACCTCCTTGGCCGCCACCCCTTGCTCCTATATAAGTAGATCCATCTAGTAGCTTTTTCCTTGGGATTTGTTTAGTTAAAAGTTAGCCATTGCAACTTCGTGTGCTTCGTTTGTGTCCAACGACCAGACCAAGACCACTTTTCGGATCCCCACCATTATCAATACTTCATACATATTCGCGATATTCAGATTGCTTTTATCATATTCTTGCTTGTTCTTCGATTGCTTGCAGGAATAGACCTTCGTGGTCAGGTTGATCGTGCTCCGGTGTGGTCAATAACCTCTCGGAGTTGGTTTAGCGATTGCTAAGGCACAACGTCGTTGCACGTTTGTAGTCGGATCGTCAAAGTCGTCTCCACCAAATCGATAGTTATCATCTCATCGAAAGATCGGGACACCCCGCCTCTATCAAGTGGTATGATGAGGACATGACTACCTTGGATATGACAAAAAATATTGCATATATGCATATTTGTTAGGTGATTTCTAGTGCAAACTATTCAATAATCTATTTATGTTATCCAGAACAAAAATACTTCACACACTTTTGTGTTTTGTCTAATTGCAGGTGTATGGGACATTTGTACAATCCACATATGAAGATAAGGAAGAAAGAGATGTTTATTTGCTGTCCAAAAAGTTCTCTCACGTCACTTTTGGCCCAAGAGAAGATAGAGTCCAAGTCTCTCACGTTCTGGATTCAGATTCGGACTGCACAAACACACCTGACTCAAAACGCACACAAGTTTTTCATACGGACTCCGAATTGGGTGATTCTTTTTTTGTTGGAAACTAGATTTCGTGCACTTTCCAACCCAATTGGAATCACCTTCAAATTCGTCCGGAGCGTTGAGTTGTGGACGAAACAATCTGATGCTGCAGCAGAATCCGAGTCAAACTACAAGTCCAAAGGTGTTACATCACCTCCACTTGGGCCCATTGGCCTTGTACGACCTAGATTTAGTTTTAGGCTGCCTTGGGACGTCCTCCCACCTCCTTGGCCGCCACCCCTTGCTCCTATATAAGTAGATCCATCTAGTAGCTTTTGCTGGGGATTTGTTTAGTTAAAAGTTAGCCATTGCAACTTCGTGTACTTCGTTTGTGTCCAACGACCAGACCAAGACCACTTTTCAAATCCCCACCATTATCAATACTTCATACATATTCGCGATATTCAGATTGCTTTTATCATATTCTTGCTTGTTCTTCGATTGCTTGCAGGAATAGACCTTCGTGGTCAGGCTGACCGTGCTTCCGGCATCGTCAGTAACCTCAGGAGATTGGTTTAGCGATTGCTAAGGCGCATCGTCGTGCATGTTTGTAGTCGGATTGTCAAAGTCGTCTCCACCAAATCGATAGTTATCATCTCATCGAAAGATCGGGACCCTCGCCTCTATCAAGTGGTATCAGTTTTCAGGTTGCTCGGTGAGAATTTCCAGTTTTCCTAGATTAGATTTATTTTCTTACCTATTGTCCAAGAAAAATCCACAAAAAAGAGTTAGATCTATTACACTTTGTCCAAGCCAGTCTGAGCCTTTGCAATTTTCTTTTCATTGCTTGCATAGTTGAATTATCGGTTGCATCGTCGTGTCGAGTTGCTGGTCTTAGTGTCTAGGTCGTTTAGAGTTTCGAGTTCTGTTCACATTAGTCACGCCACCGCTTCGTCATTATCTCTTCCACTGTCCACCACCCATCCATCAATTTCCACCACGTGCTACCCACCATTCATTGTCATAATAATAGTTGAGATCGTTCACATCTTCACTTGATCCAATCTGCATCTTATCTAGTTTGTTTTGGAAAAAAGAGAGAAAAAAAACGAGAGAAAAAAAAAGGAGAAAAAAAAGCCAGAGAAAAAAAAGGAGAGAAAGAAAAAAAAAGTGTGAGGAAAAAAAAGAGAGAAAAAAAACAAAAAAATCGGCACAAACTTTTTCAGAGGAAAGTTGGAGACAAAGTTGTTGATATATCCTGCTTGGCTGTTGTTTCACATCATTATCTTTACTGCCGTTGTGATCTTCACTTATATCTTCCTGTCCAGAGCTACTTAGTATCCTTCATTGATGCTAGTTGTGCTACGACGTGACTTCATTAGTGTTCTAGGCTCGCGTCTCTAGTCCGGTCTAGCCTAGGACCAGCACAGTACCGTCGTTGAGCGTTTATTCAACATTGCATCTTTGAATTGATTATTGCTAATCTTTTGCTACCATATATAGCCAACCCAGCTCCACATATTTCTACACCGTGTATACGTACGCTCCCCTGGAAATCTTGATAGAGGCGGGGTGTCCCGATCTTTCGATGAGATGATAACTATCGATTTGGTGGAGACGACTTTGACGATCCGACTACAAACGTGCAATGACGTTCTGCCTTAGCAATCGCTAAACCAACTCCGAGAGGTTATTGACCACGCCGGAGCACGATCAACCTGACCACGAAGGTCTATTCCTGCAAGCAATCGAAGAACAAGCAAGAATATGATAAAAGCAATCTGAATATCGCGAATATGTATGAAGTATTGATAATGGTGGGGATCTGAAAAGTGGTCTTGGTCTGGTCGTTGGACACAAACGAAGTACACGAAGTTGCAATGGCTAACTTTTAACTAAACAAATCCCCAGCAAAAGCTACTAGATGGATCTACTTATATAGGAGCAAGGGGTGGCGGCCAAGGAGGTGGGAGGACGTCCCAAGGCAGCCTAAAACTAAATCTAGGTCGTACAAGGCCAATGGGCCCAAGTGGAGGTGATGTAACACCTTTGGACTTGTAGTTTGACTCGGATTCTGCTGCAGCATCAGATTGTTTCGTCCACAACTCAACGCTCCGGACGATTTTGAAGGTGATTCCAATTGGGTTGGAAAGTGCACGAAATCTAGTTTCCAACAAAAAAAGAATCACCCAATTCGGAGTCCGTATGAAAAACTTGTGTGCGTTTTGAGTCAGGTGTGTCTGTGCAGTCCGAATCTGAATCCAGAACGTGAGAGACTTGGACTCTATCTTCTCTTGGGCCAAAAGTGACGTGAGAGAACTTTTTGGACAGCAAATAAACATCTCTTTCTTCCTTATCTTCATATGTGGATTGTACAAATGTCCCATACACCTGCAATTAGACAAAACACAAAAGTGTGTGAAGTATTTTTGTTCTGGATAACATAAATAGATTATCGAATAGTTTGCACTAGAAATCACCTGACAAATATGCATATATGCAATATTTTTGGTCATATCCAAGGTAGTCATGTCCTCATCAACAAGAGCTTCTCGACAAAGGTTATATACGCGAATCCCTTAGTCCTTGTGCTGTTCCTATTATTCTAGTGCCGAAAAAGGATGGTACATCACGTATGTGTGTTGATTGTAGAGGCATTAATAATATTACTATTCGTTATCGTCATCCTATTCCTAGGCTAGATGATATGCTTGATGAATTGAGTGGCTCTACAATAGTCTCCAAAGTTGATTTGCGTAGTGGCTACCATCAAATTCGTATGAAATTGGGAGATGAATGGAAAACAGCATTTAAAACTAAGTTTGGATTATATGAGTGGTTAGTCATGCCTTTTGGGTTAACTAATGCACCTAGTACTTTCATGAGATTAATGAACGAAGTTTTACGTGCTTTCATTGGACGATTTGTGGTAGTTTACTTTGATGACATATTGATTTATAGCAGATCTTTGGAAGAACATTTGGAACATTTACGTGCTGTTTTTATTGCTCTACGTGATGCACGTTTGTTTGGTAACCTTGGGAAGTGCACCTTTTGCACCGACCGAGTATCTTTTCTTGGCTATGTTGTTACTCCACAGGGAATTGAAGTTGATAAAGCCAAGATTGAAGCTATTGAGAGTTGGCCGCAGCGCAAAACGGTCACACAAGTGAGGAGTTTTCTTGGCCTCGCTGGATTCTATAGGCGTTTTGTGAGAGATTTCAGCACCATTGCTGCACCTCTCAATGAGCTTACAAAGAAAGATGTGCCTTTTCTTTGGGGTACTGCACAGGAAGAAGCCTTCACGGTATTGAAAGATAAGTTGACACATGCTCCTTTACTCCAACTTCCTGATTTTAATAAGACTTTTGAGCTTGAATGTGATGCTAGTGGAATTGGATTAGGAGGTGTGTTATTACAAGATGGCAAACCTGTTGCATACTTTTCTGAAAAATTGAGTGGGCCTAGTCTGAATTATTCTACTTATGATAAAGAATTATATGCTCTTGTTCGGACTTTAGAAACATGGCAACATTATTTATGGCCCAAAGAATTTGTTATACATTCTGATCATGAATCTTTGAAACATATTAAAAGTCAAGCTAAACTGAATCGTAGACATGCTAAATGGGTTGAATTCATTGAGACTTTCCCTTACGTCATTAAACACAAGAAGGGAAAAGAAAATGTTATTGCTGATGCATTGTCTCGTCGCTATACTATGCTTTCACAACTTGACTTCAAAATATTTGGTTTGGAGACCATCAAAGATCAATATGTGCATGATGCTGATTTTAAAGATGTAATGCAGAATTGTAAAGAAGGAAGAATGTGGAACAAGTTTGTTGTTAACGATGGATTTGTGTTTCGTGCTAACAAGCTATGCATTCCAGCTAGCTCCGTTCGTCTTTTGTTGTTGCAGGAGGCGCATGGAGGAGGATTAATGGGACACTTTGGCGTGAAGAAGACAGAGGACGTACTTGCTACACATTTCTTTTGGCCAAAGATGAGACGGGATGTTGAGCGTTTTATTGCTCGCTGCACTACATGTCAAAAAGCTAAGTCATGACTCAATCCTCATGGTTTATATATGCCTTTGCCTGTACCTAGTGTTCCTTGGGAGGATATATCCATGGACTTTGTTTTAGCTTTACCTCGAACAAAGAAGGGGAGGGATAGCATATTTGTTGTCGTGGATAGATTCTCGAAAATGGCACACTTTATACCATGTCATAAAAGCGATGATGCTGTTCATGTTGCTGATTTGTTCTTTCGTGAAATTATTCGCTTGCATGGTGTGCCAAATACTATTGTTTCAGATCGTGATACTAAATTTCTTAGCCACTTTTGGAGATGTTTATGGGCTAAGTTGGGGACTAAACTGCTTTTTAGTACTACTTGTCACCCCCAAACTGATGGACAAACTGAAGTAGTCAATAGAACATTGTCTACTATGCTTAGGGCTGTTTTGAAGAATAATAAGAAAATGTGGGAGGAATGCTTGCCTCATATTGAATTTGCTTATAATCGTTCATTGCATTCTACTACTAAGATGTGCCCTTTTGAAGTTGTGTATGGTTTCCTACCTCATGCACCTATTAACTTGTTGCCTCTTCCATCTTTGGAGAAGGTTAATTTTGATGCTAAACAACGTGCTGAATTGATTTCAAAAAATGCATGAGTTAACTAAGGAAAACATTGAGCGCATGAATGCTAAATATAAACTTGCTGGAGATAAGGGTAGAAAACATGTTGTGTTTGCACCTGGAGATCTTGTTTGGTTACATTTGCGTAAGGATAGATTTCCTGATTTGCGCAAATCAAAGTTAATGCCACGTGCTGATGGTCCCTTTAAGGTGTTAGAGAAAATAAATGATAATGCATATAAACTTGAGCTGCCTGCAGATTTTGGGGTTAGTCCCACTTTTAACATTGCAGATTTGAAGCCTTATTTGGGTGAGGAAGATGAACTTCCGTCGAGGACGACTTCATTTCAAGAAGGGGAGGATGATGAGGACATCAATACCATTGTTACACCCACAGCCCCTGCTGCTATACATACTGGACCAATTACTAGAGCTCGCGCACGCCAACTAAATTACCAGGTACTTTTGTTTCTTGGTAATGATTCTAATGTTCATGAGAATATGATGCTGCCTAAATTGGATACATTTGTTTTGCTTACAAATGAAGGGCCTAGCTTGGAGAAGGATGAACATTGGAGCAAGAACAAGCATGGAGATGATGGCATGCGCAAGGGGAACAAGAACGGAGTTACAAGTGATGATTTCAGGACTTTGAAGCCACCATAATGGGTGCATGAAGCCTTGGACGAAATATACAAGATGCCACTTCATAAATTTCGTCCCGAGGCTATTTTAGGTGTTGCGTCACCTTATTATTGGGCCAGGCCCATGTAATTTCGAAATACATAAGTATAGGCTATTTTTAGAGTCCGTATGTGTGGGGAAACAAGAGATAGGGTTGATTTCGGACCCCTCCACCAAGGGCCACGAAATTCCCCCCTCTTCCTCCATACATACAGCCCTTAGGGCATCGTTTAGACTTTGGGTTTTGTTTAGATTAAAAGTTCGCCATAGCTGCAACTTCGCGTACTTCGTTTGTGTTCAACGACCAGACAAAGGCGTCACAGAACCCCACCTTGATCAATAAAGCTTTCATCTTATATTCGCAATATCCAGATTGCAATCTCAGTTCCTTGTTTGTTCTTTGTTTGCTCGCAGTAAACAGACCCTCGTGGTCAGGTTGATTGTGCTCCGGCGTGGTCAATAACCTCTCGGAGTTGGTTTAGCGATTGCTAAGGCGCGACGTCCTCGCACATTCGTAGTCGGATCGTCAAAGTCGACTTCCACCAAAGCGAAATCCATCATCTCATCGAAAGACGGGACACCTCCGCCTCTATCAGTTGATCAAAGCATATAATTTTATATGGACTTGCAGTGAAGCCTGTATTTACAATAAAGTGAGTGGGAGCACTACAGCCTTTCTGATAAGTATATGTGAGTGGCATATTGTTGATCAGAAATGATGTAGAATTTAAGCATAAAGAAGTGTTTGAAAGTGATGAGGACATCAATACAATTGTTACACCCACAGCCCCTGCTGCTATACATACTGGACCAATTACTAGAGCTCGTGCACGCCAACTAAATTACCAGGTACTTTCGTTTCTTGGTAATGATTCTAATGTTCATGAGAATATGATGCTGCCTAAATTGGATACATTTGTTTTGCTTACAAATGAAGGGCCTAGCTTGGAGAAGGATGAACATTGGAGCAAGAACAAGCATGGAGATGATGGCATGCGCAAGGGGAACAATAACGGAGTTACAAGTGATGATTTCAGGACTTTGAAGCCACCATAATGGGTGCATGAAGCCTTGGACGAAATATACAAGATGCCACTTCATAAATTTCGTCCCGAAGCTATTTTAGGTGCTGCGTCACCTTATTATTGGGCCAGGCCCATGTAATTTCGAAATACATAAGTATAGGCTATTTTTAGAGTCCGTATGTGTGGGGAAACAAGAGATAGGGTTGATTTCGGACCCCTCCACCAAGGGCCACGAAATTCCCCCCTCTTCCTCCATATATACAGCCCTTAGGGCATCGTTTAGACTTTGGGTTTTGTTTAGATTAAAAGTTCGCCATAGCTGCAACTTCGCGTACTTCGTTTGTGTTCAACGACCAGACAAAGGCGTCACAGAACCCCACCTTGATCAATAAAGCTTTCATCTTATATTCGCAATATCCAGATTGCAATCTTAGTTTCTTGCTTGTTCTTCGTTTGCTCGCAGGAAACAGACCCTCGTGGTCAGGTTGATCGTGCTCCGGCGTGGTCAATAACCTCTCGGAGTTGGTTTAGCGATTGCTAAGGCGCGACGTCCTCGCACGTTCCTTGTCGGATCGTCAAAGTCGACTTCCACCAAAGCGAAATCCACCATCTCATCGAAAGACGGGACACCTCCGCCTCTATCAAGTGGTATCCGATTTCCAGGTTGCTCGGTGAGATTTTACAGTTTTTCGTAGTTTAGATCGAGTCTGTTCTTCATACCTATAGTCCACGAAAAAGCCAAAAAAAAATTAGGGTTAGTTCATCCCATCCGAACCAATCTGAGCCTTGCATAATCTTTTCTGTATTTGCTTTGTTGAATTTGCGGTTGCATCGTCGTGTTCAGTTGCTGGTCTTAGCGTCTAGTCTTTTAGAGTTTCGAGTTCTGTTCACAAGTTGTCACGCCGTCGCCGCACCATCATCATCGCCCCTGCCATCTACCACCACCGCTCCGAATCCGTATCCATATACCACCACCAATCCGTGTCCATATACCACCACCGATCCATATCCAAATACTACCACCGCTGCCATATACCACCACCATATATCCACCACCAATCCGAGTTCCTTGCTTATTAGGTTTGTTTTCGGGATCAATCTAGATTCCGATTCGTGTTTCCTTGCCGGAGTAGGTTTCGGAAAAAAAAAGAGTCGGGTAGCCACGCTCCGTTTAGGCCCAAAATTTTTCGAAAACGCATTTTTCGAAAAAATTTCTGGCTATCCTATTTTTAGGTGTTTCTGAGTGTTTTGAGACAGGTGCCATTATAGGAAGTTTTTTTTGACCCGTTTCCAGTTTTTGGGTCCGGGCAGTCGAAAAAAAAAAATTGGTCGAAAAAATTTCGTGCCCATCCTGTCAGTTTGAGCTAGGAAGAGTTTTGAGACACTCGCCATTATAGTGATTTTTCGCAAAAAAAAAAGCAGCGCAAAAAAAAAGAGCGCAAAAAAAAAGAGCGAAAAAAAATATTCAGAGTGTGCTTTTCCCTTGTTTACGTGCCGCGCCGTGATTTTGTTAGTGTTCTAGGCTCGCGTCTCTAGCACAGTCTAGCCTAGGACCAGCACAGTACCGTCGTTGAGCGTTTATTCAACTTTGCATCTCTGAATTGATTATTGCTGACCCTTTTTGCTACCATATTATAAGCCTTCCCAGCTCCACATACATCTACGTCGTGCGTTTGACTCTCCCTGGTAATCGCTCTATCCAAGCTTTGAGAGTTTTTGACTACAACGGTTGCCGATCACCGCCTGCTGCTGGGTAAGAACTGGTAAGAATTTGAGATTTGCTTGACGGATTTGTGACACCCACCACCACCTGATGAGGACATCAATACAATTGTTACACCCACAGCCCCTGCTGCTATACATACTGGACCAGTTACTAGAGCTCGTGCACGCCAACTAAATTACCAGGTACTTTCGTTTCTTGGTAATGATTCTAATGTTCATGAGAATATGATGCTGCCTAAATTGGATACATTTGTTTTGCTTACAAATGAAGGGCCTAGCTTGGAGAAGGATGAACATTGGAGCAAGAACAAGCATGGAGATGATGGCATGCGCAAGGGGAACAAGAACGGAGTTACAAGTGATGATTTCAGGACTTTGAAGCCACCATAATGGGTGCATGAAGCCTTGGACGAAATATACAAGATGCCACTTCATAAATTTCGTCCCGAGGCTATTTTAGGTGCTGCGTCACCTTATTATTGGGCCAGGCCCATGTAATTTCGAAATACATAAGTATAGGCTATTTTTAGAGTCCGTATGTGTGGGGAAACAAGAGATAGGGTTTATTTCGGACCCCTCCACCAAGGGCCACGAAATTCCCCCCCTCTTCCTCCATATATACAGCCCTTAGGGCATCGTTTAGACTTTGGGTTTTGTTTAGATTAAAAGTTCGCCATAGCTGCAACTTCGCGTACTTCGTTTGTGTTCAACGACCAGACAAAGGCGTCACAGAACCCCACCTTGATCAATAAAGCTTTCATCTTATATTCGCAATATCCAGATTGCAATCTTAGTTTCTTGCTTGTTCTTCGTTTGCTCGCAGTAAACAGACCCTCGTGGTCAGGTTGATCGTGCTCCGGCGTGGTCAATAACCTCTCGGAGTTGGTTTAGCGATTGCTAAGGCGCGACGTCCTCGCACGTTCGTAGTCGGATCGTCAAAGTCGACTTCCACCAAAGCGATATCCATCATCTCATCGAAAGACGGGACACCTTTGCCTCTATCAAGTGGTATCAGATTTCCAGGTTGCTCGGTGAGATTTTACAGTTTTTCGTAGTTTAGATCGAGTCTGTTCTTCATACCTACAGTCCACGAAAAAGCCACAAAAAAAATTAGGGTTAGTTCATCATATCCGAACCAATCTGAGCCTTTGCATAATCTTTTTAGGGTTTTTGCTTTGTTGAATTTGCGGTTGCATCGTCGTGTCTAGTTGCTGGTCTTAGAGTCTAGTCTTTTAGAGTTTCGAGTTCTGGTCATAAGTTGTCACGCCGCCGCCGCACCATCATCATCGCCCCTGCCATCTACCACCACCGCTTATCCGCCACCACTCCGAATCCGTATCCATATACCACCACCGATCCATATCCATATACTACCACCGCTACCACCACCGCTGCCATATACCACCACCATATCCACCACCAATCCGAGTTCCTTGCATATTAGGTTTGTTTTCGAGATCCATCTAGATTCCGATTCGTGTTTCCTTGCCGGAGTAGGTTTCGGAAAAAAAAAAGAGTCGGGTAGCCACGCTCCGTTTAGGCCCAAAATTTTTCGAAAACGCATTTTTCGAAAAAAAATTTGGCTATCCTATTTTTAGGTGTTTTTGAGTGTTTTGAGATAGGTGCCATTATAGGAAGTTTTTTTTGACCTGTTTCCAGTTTTTGGGTCCGGGCAGTCGAAAAAATAATTTGGTCGAAAAAAAAAATTCGTGCCCATCCTGTCAGTTTGACCTAGGAAGAGTTTTGAGACACTCGCCATTATAGTGATTTTTCGAAAAAAAAAGCAGCGCAAAAAAAAAGAGCGCAAAAAAAAGAGCGAAAAAAAATTCAGAGTGTGCTTTTCCCTTGTTTACGTGCCGCGCCGTGATTTTGTTGGTGTTCTAGGCTCGCGTCTCTAGCACAGTCTAGCCTAGGACCAGCACAGTACCGTCGTTGAGCGTTTATTCAACATTGCATCTTTGAATTGATTATTGCTAATCTTTTGCTACCATATATAGCCAACCCAGCTCCACATATTTCTACACCGTGTATACGTACGCTCCCCTGGCAATCGCTTTACTCAATATTCGGAGTTACTTGACACCGCTGGTTGCCGATCACCGCCTGCTGCATGGTAAGAACTTGTAAGACATTGATATTTGCTTTACTGTGAGCGTTTTACCACCACATCCTAGTAGTTATAGGAACATTATTTTTGGGTTTTGTTTCTTGTTCTACTAATCATGACAGGATCCAGAGTCAATTCATGGGCTTTGTCGATCGCGGGAGACGTGCCACCACCTTTGCAAATACCACAACTGTCACGAGAGGTGCACAAACATCCAAATGCACATGATCAGGTTAATCTATCTATACCACCATTTAATGGCCGTTTTAAACCTGCTTTATATATTGAATGGGAGTTCGACATAAAAAATATATTTGCTTCCCATAATTTCAATGAACATAAAAAGGTTAAGGTTGCGGTTGGTTCTTTCACTGGTTATGCTTTGGTTTGGTGGAGTGAATATTGTCGGTTACACCCTGATTATATACCTACTACTTGGGATGATTTGAAACTTGCCATGCGACATACTTTCGTCCCTGCTTATTATACTCGTGACATGATTAAGAAGTTGCAACACTTAAAACAAGGTAGTGAAACTGTAACAAAATATTATGATGATTTACAAACTACCTTGTTGCATTCCTCTTTAGAAGAAAGTGAAGATGATTTTATGGATAGATTTTGGGGAGGTTTAAACCGTGATATTCAAGAGATACTAATTCATGAAGAGTGTTATCCTATGGACCATTTGTTTCATCTTGCTTGCAAAGCTGAACAGGAAATAAAACGACGTGTTGGCCACGAGGAGAACAAGCGCACGGTGCACATTCCAAGAGTTGATATGATTGTTCCTTCAACTACTAGGCATACTATGACAACCACATCCGTAGTTGTCAGGACTACATCACCTCCACCATGTGACACATCACCCCCGAGAGTGGCTACATCATCTGAGTTGATCATAAGAGGTAATGACAAAGGTACTGATCTTCCATCTCTACATGAGAATGATGAATGCCTTGTCAATTTGAATGCACCATCTGATGAGCTACCCACTACTTTGATCACACCACCTATTTTAGAGGACTACGTTGATAATTTGACTTTGCCATGTGATCAAACAACTGAAATACCAACAATTTTGAGTGCACCCATTGAATTAACTATTGATGCAAAAGAACCAATGTTTAATCATTTTGATATGACCTCTAATCTTGGTGATGATTCTGTGTTGAATGACTTATTGCATGTTTGCTTATTTAAGCATGTTGTAGCATGTAAATTTGATGCAAGTAAGGTTTATTCACCAATGTTGGGATGGTTTAATGATGAACATTGTCAATCTTTTGAAATGAATAAGAGCTTCACTTATATGTGCAAACTGAGTTGCAATATTTTCATGCCTTCTACTACTTGTGCTAATTTTTTGGCTTTAGATTTTATGAACTATGCAAGTTACTCATCTATTCATGTGTCATATATGCAAAAATCAAGGGAAGTAAAAATGGATGACATATACATATACAACATGTACACCTTGTCTCTTTTGTTAGCCACATTTCAGATTAAGCAACGCCGAGGACGGCTTTATTTTCAAGAAGGGGAGGATGATGAGGACATGACTACCTTGGATATGACCAAAAATATTGCATATATGCATATTTGTCAGGTGATTTCTAGTGCAAACTATTCAATAATCTATTTATGTTATCCAGAACAAAAATACTTCACACACTTTTATGTTTTGTCTAATTGCAGGTGTATGGGACATTTGTACAATCCACATATGAAGATAAGGAAGAAAGAGATGTTTATTTGCTGTCCAAAAAGTTCTCTCACGTCACTTTTGGCCCAAGAGAAAATAGAGTCCAAGTCTCTCACGTTCTGGATTCAGATTCGGACTGCACAGACACACCTGATTCAAAACGCACACAAGTTTTTCATACGGACTCCGAATTGGGTGATTCTTTTTTTGTTGGAAACTAGATTTCGTGCACTCTCCAACCCAATTGGAATCACCTTCAAATTCGTCCGGAGCGTTGAGTTGTGGACGAAACAATCTGATGCTGCAGCAGAATCCAAGTCAAACTACAAGTCCAAAGGTGTTACATCACCTCCACTTGGGCCCATTGGCCTTGTACGACCTAGATTTAGTTTTATGCTGCCTTGGGACGTCCTCCCACCTCTCACAATATTTTCACCAAAGTCGTCTACACCTAGAGGCGAGGGTCCCGATCTTTCGATGAGATGATAACTATCGATTTGGTGGAGACGACTTTGACAATCCGACTACAAACATGCACGACGTTGCGCCTTAGCAATCGCTAAACCAATCTCCTGAGGTTACTGACGATGCCGGAAGCACGGTCAGCCTGACCACGAAGGTCTATTCCTGCAAGCAATCGAAGAACGAGCAAGAATATGATAAAGCAATCTGAATATTGCAAATATATATGAGGTATTGATAATGGTGGGGATCCGGAAGCGGTCTTGGTCTGGTCGTTGGACACAAACGAAGTACACGAAGTTGCAATGGCTAACTTTTAACTAAACAAATCCCAAGGAAAAGCTACTAGATGGATCTACTTATATAGGAGCAAGGGGTGGCGGCCAAGGAGGTGGGAGGACGTCCCAAGGCAGCCTAAAACTAAATCTAGGTCGTACAAGGCCAATGGGCCCAAGTGGAGGCGATGTAACACCTTTGGACTTGTAGTTTGACTCGGATTCTGCTGCAGCATCAGATTGTTTCGTCCACAACTCAACGCTCCAGACGAATTTGAAGGTGATTCCAATTGGGTTGGAAAGTGCACGAAATCTAGTTTCCACCAAAAAAAGAATCACCCAATTCGGAGTCCGTATGAAAAACTTGTGTGCGTTTTGAGTCAGGTATGTCTGTGCAGTCCGAATCTGAATCCAGAACGTGAGAGACTTGGACTCTATCTTCTCTTGGGCCAAAAGTGACGTGAGAGAACTTTTTAGACAGCAAATAAACATCTCTTTCTTCCTTATCTTCATATGTGGATTGTACAAATATCCCATACACCTGCAATTAGACAAAACACAAAAGTGTGTGAAGTATTGTTGTTCTGGATAACATAAATAGATTATTGAATAGTTTGCACTAGAAATCACCTGACAAG
Organism: Triticum aestivum; assembly: GCF_018294505.1. Taxonomy (NCBI): domain Eukaryota; kingdom Viridiplantae; phylum Streptophyta; class Magnoliopsida; order Poales; family Poaceae; genus Triticum; species Triticum aestivum. The sequence continues at coordinate 110,413 of NW_025228074.1, forward strand.
TATGCATATATGCAATATTTTTGGTCATATCCAAGGTAGTCATGTCCTCATCATCCTCCCCTTCTTGAAAATAAAGCCGTCCTCGGCGTTGCTTAATCTGAAATGTGGCTAACAAAAGAGACAAGGTGTACATGTTGTATATGTATATGTCATCCATTTTTACTTCCCTTGATTTTTGCATATATGACACATGAATAGATGAGTAACTTGCATAGTTCATAAAATCTAAAGCCAAAAAATTAGCACAAGTACTAGAAGGCATGAAAATATTGCAACTCAGTTTGCACATATAAGTGAAGCTCTTATTCATTTCAAAAGATTGACAATGTTCATCATTAAACCATCCCAACATTGGTGAATAAACCTTACTTGCATCAAATTTACATGCTACAACATGCTTAAATAAGCAAACATGCAATAAGTCATTCAACACAGAATCATCACCAAGATTAGAGGTCATATCAAAATGATTAAACATTGGTTCTTTTGCATCAATAGTTAATTCAATGGGTGCACTCAAAATTGTTGGTATTTTAGTTGTTTGATCACATGGCAAAGTCAAATTATCAACATAGTCCTCTAAAATAGGTGGTGTGATCAAAGTAGTGGGTAGCTCATCAGATGGTGCATTCAAATTGACAAGGCATTCATCATTCTCATGTAGAGATGGAAGATCAGTACCTTTGTCATTACCTCTTATGAGCAACAAATGAAGCCTAATAATAAACCATCTAGTGTTGCTTCTGAAATTAAATTGAAAAGTGCATGTTTATTTGCCACCAAATCTGATATTGATGAGCTAGATTTCAGCAAATCTGTTTGCTATGCTTTTGTGTGCAAAGAGGCATTATTTTCATTCGAGGACGTGCCTTCCTCTTTGCCTCCTGCTGTCACTAACATTTTGCAGGAGTTCGCTGACGTCTTTCCACAAGACGTGCCACCGGGATTACCGCCTATTCGAGGGATTGAGCATCAGATTGACTTAATTCCCGGTGCTTCACTGCCAAACCGTGCACCATACCGTACCAATCCAGAGGAGACGAAGGAGATTATGCGTCAAGTACAAGAGCTTCTCGACAAAGGTTATATACGCGAATCCCTTAGTCCTTGTGCTGTTCCTATTATTCTAGTGCCGAAAAAGGATGGTACATCACGTATGTGTGTTGATTGTAGAGGCATTAATAATATTACTATTCGTTATCGTCATCCTATTCCTAGGCTAGATGATATGCTTGATGAATTGAGTGGCTCTACAATATTTTCCAAAGTTGATTTACGTAGTGGATACCATCAAATTCGTATGAAATTGGGAGATGAATGGAAAACAGCATTCAAAACTAAGTTTGGATTATATGAGTGGTTAGTCATGCCTTTTGGGTTAACTAATGCACCTAGTACTTTCATGAGATTAATAAACGAAGTTTTACGTGCTTTCATTGGACGATTTGTGGTAGTTTACTTTGATGACATATTGATTTATAGCAGATCTTTGGAAGAACATTTGGAACATTTACGTGCTGTTTTTATTGCTCTACGTGATGCACGTTTGTTTGGTAACCTTGGAAAGTGCACCTTTTGCACCGACCGAGTATCTTTTCTTGGCTATGTTGTTACTCCACAGGGAATTGAAGTTGATAAAGCCAAGATTGAAGCTATTGAGAGTTGGCCGCAACCCAAAACGGTCACACAAGTGAGGAGTTTTCTTGGCCTCGCTGGATTCTATAGGCGTTTTGTGAGAGATTTCAGCACCATTGCTGCACCTCTCAATGAGCTTACAAAGAAAGATGTGCCTTTTCTTTGGGGTACCGCACATGAAGAAGCCTTCACGGTATTGAAAGATAAGTTGACACATGCTCCTTTACTCCAACTTCCTGATTTTAATAAGACTTTTGAGCTTGAATGTGATGCTAGTGGAATTGGATTAGGAGGTGTGTTATTACAAGATGGCAAACCTGTTGCATACTTTTCTGAAAAATTGAGTGGGCCTAGTCTGAATTATTCTACTTATGATAAAGAATTATATGCTCTTGTTCGGACTTTAGAAACATGGCAACATTATTTATGGCCCAAAGAATTTGTTATACATTCTGATCATGAATCTTTGAAACATATTAAAAGTCAAGCTAAACTGAATCGTAGACATGCTAAATGGGTTGAATTCATTGAGACTTTCCCTTATGTCATTAAACACAAGAAGGGAAAAGAAAATGTTATTGCTGATGCATTGTCTCGTCGCTATACTATGCTTTCACAACTTGACTTCAAAATATTTGGTTTGGAGACCATCAAAGATCTATATGTGCATGATGCTGATTTTAAAGATGTAATGCAGAATTGCAAAGAAGGAAGAATGTGGAACAAGTTTGTCGTTAACGATGGATTTGTGTTTCGTGCTAACAAGCTATGCATTCCAGCTAGCTCCGTTCGTCTTTTGTTGTTGCAGGAGGCGCATGGAGGAGGATTAATGGGACACTTTGGCGTGAAGAAGACAGAGGACGTACTTGCTACACATTTCTTTTGGCCAAAGATGAGACGGGATGTTGAGCGTTTTATTGCTCGCTGCACTACATGTCAAAAAGCTAAGTCACGACTCAATCCTCATGGTTTATATATGCCTTTGCCTGTACCTAGTGTTCCTTGGGAGGATATATCTATGGACTTTGTTTTAGGTTTACCTCGAACAAAGATGGGGAGGGATAGCATATTTGTTGTTGTGGATAGATTCTCGAAAATGGCACACTTTATACCATGTCATAAAAGCGATGATGCTGTTCATGTTGCTGATTTGTTCTTTCGTGAAATTATTCGCTTGCATGGTGTGCCAAATACTATTGTTTCAGATCGTGACACTAAATTTCTTAGCCACTTTTGGAGATGTTTATGGGCTAAGTTGGGGACTAAACTGCTTTTTAGTACTACTTGTCACCCCCAAACTGATGGCCAAACTGAAGTAGTCAATAGAACATTGTCTACTATGCTTAGGGCTGTTTTGAAGAGTAATAAGAAAATGTGGGAGGAATGCTTGCCTCATATTGAATTTGCTTATAATCATTCATTGCATTCTACTACTAAGATGTGCCCTTTTGAAGTTGTGTATGGTTTCCTACCTCGTGCACCTATTGATTTGTTGCCTCTTCCATCTTCGGAGAAGGTTAATTTTGATGCTAAACAACGTGCTGAATTGATTTTAAAAATGCATGAGTTAACTAAGGAAAACATTGAGCGTATGAATGCTAAATATAAACTTGCTGGAGATAAGGGTAGAAAACATATTGTGTTTGCACCTGGAGATCTTGTTTGGTTACATTTGCGTAAGGATAGATTTCCTGATTTGCGCAAATCAAAGTTAATGCCACGTGCTGATGGTCCCTTTAAGGTGTTAGAGAAAATAAATGATAATGCATATAAACTTGAGCTGCCTGCAGATTTTGGGGTTAGTCCCACTTTTAACATTGCAGATTTGAAGCCTTATTTGGGTGAGGAAGATGGACTTCCGTCGAGGATGACTTCATTTCAAGAAGGGGAGGATGATGAGGACATCAATAAAATTGTTACACCCACAGCCCCTGCTGCTATACATACTGGACCAATTACTAGAGCTCGTGCACGCCAACTAAATTACCAGGTACTTTCGTTTCTTGGTAATGATTCTAATGTTCATGAGAATATGATGCTGCCTAAATTGGATACATTTGTTTTGCTTACAAATGAAGGGCCTAGCTTGGAGAAGGATGAACATTGGAGCAAAAACAAGCATGGAGATGATGGCATGCGCAAGGGGAACAAGAACGGAGTTACAAGTGATGATTTCAGGACTTTGAAGCCACCATAATGGGTGCATGAAGCCTTGGATGAAATATACAAGATGCCACTTCATAAATTTCGTCCCGAGGCTATTTTAGGTGCTGCGTCACCTTATTATTGGGCCAGGCCCATGTAATTTCGAAATACATAAGTATAGGCTATTTTTAGAGTCTGTATGTGTGGGGAAACAAGAGATAGGGTTGATTTCGGACTCCTCCACCAAGGGCCACGAAATTCCCCCCTCTTCCTCCATATATACAGCCCTTAGGGCATCGTTTAGACTTTGGGTTTTGTTTAGATTAAAAGTTCGCCATAGCTGCAACTTCGCGTACTTCGTTTGTGTTCAACGACCAGACAAAGGCGTCACAGAACCCCACCTTGATCAATAAAGCTTTCATCTTATATTCGCAATATCCAGATTGCAATCTTAGTTTCTTGCTTGTTCTTCGTTTGCTCGCAGGAAACAGACCCTCGTGGTCAGGTTGATCGTGCTCCGGCGTGGTCAATAACCTCTCGGAGTTGGTTTAGCGATTGCTAAGGCGCGACGTCCTCGCACGTTCGTAGTCGGATCGTCAAAGTCGACTTCCACCAAAGCGAAATCCACCATCTCATCGAAAGACGGGACACCTCCGCCTCTATCAGAAAGGAGTTCTTTAAAAGAAATACCTCCCTGCCTCCTGGACAAGTTCGGCCGCCCGCAGCTGCCTTAGTCCGCGTGTCGCAGGAGCATGTCCGCAAGCAGCCCTGCCGCCATCGGGGAACCAAAGGAAGCCACCACCGCCTAGAGCTCCAAGTCCGCCGGCCTACCTCCGCTTTGATCCGGTAGGGTACAGGACCCCGGCGACCGGATTCGGCCACCTCGACGCCCTGCACCCTCGGGCCCCCGTCGGACCTCCTTCCTCCGTGCCAAGTCCCGCCGGAGCCACGACCGCCACCACAACAACAACTCTAGCGGCCGATGACCTTCGATCCCACGAGCTCCCAAGGCATCACCCTCCCATCCCCTGCGCCCGAGCTCCCCTGACCTGAGGCCGTTGTCCTCAACCTCGCCAATTCCCTGTTTGCGTCGCTCCCTGTCTTCCTCCTCGTCGTGCCGATCCAGGAGGATCGACCACGCCCAGCCTCCCGCTCGTGTTGACCGCGTCGAACAGGCACCTGGCCACATCGCCAGCAGCCAAGGCCCAGCCCAGTGCCGCTTCTTCCTTAGCCCAGGAGCGCCTCCACCGGCTCGGGCCTTAGCCCATGGTAAGCGCCCAACATTTTCATCCCAGTTCCCTTTTTTTGTCGGCGAATTTAACCAATTATCCAGTATAAACTATTTTACAGAAAACCCCCTAAACTTCATGCATATCATAAATCACAAATTGTGCATCACATGTAAAAACTTTTTATATGTAAAATGCTTATAAGTTCATGTAGGTTAATATTTGCAACATTCGTCCATGTTTAAAATGTTTAACTCGCTGTTTGAATCTAATTTGCATAAATGACATGCTAAATGGTTTATTTCATAACTAATTAATCGTAGCTCGGAATTAAATAAACTTTATATGTAAATGCGGTGAAAAATGCATAGATTAACATGGTGGCATTACTTTGAATGCTTAACAAATCTTAAATTGTGTATAGGGTAGAACATGAAGGAAATATGCCCTAGAGTCAATAATAAAGTTATTATTTATTTCCTTATTTCATGATAAATGTTTTTTGTTCATGCTAGAATTGTATTAACCAGAAACATAATACATGTGTGTATACATAGACAAACATAGTGTCACTAGTATGCCTCTACTTGACTAGCTCGTTAATCAAAGATGGTTAAGTTTCCTAACCGTAGACATGAGTTGTCATTTGATTAATGGGATCACATCATTAGGAGAATGATGTGATTGACTTGACCCATTCCGCTAGCTTAGCACTTGATCGTTTAGTATGTTGCTATTGCTTTGTTCATGACTTATACATGTTCCTATAACTATGAGATTATGCAACTCCCGTTTACCGGAGGAACACTTTGTGATGAGGACATGACTACCTTGGATATGACCAAAAATATTGCATATATGCATATTTGTCAGGTGATTTCTAGTGCAAACTATTCAATAATCTATTTATGTTATCCAGAACAAAAATACTTCACACACTTTTGTGTTTTGTCTAATTGCAGGTGTATGGGACATTTGTACAATCCACATATGAAGATAAGGAAGAAAGAGATGTTTATTTGCTGTCCAGAAAGTTCTCTCACGTCACTTTTGGCCCAAGAGAAGATAGAGTCCAAGTCTCTCACGTTCTGGATTCAGATTCGGACTGCACAGACACACCTGACTCAAAACGCACACAAGTTTTTCATACGGACTCCGAATTGGGTGATTCTTTTTTTGTTGGAAACTAGATTTCGTGAACTTTCCAACCCAATTGGAATCACCTTCAAATTCGTCCGGAGCGTTGAGTTGTGGACGAAACAATCTGATGCTGCAGCAGAATCCGAGTCAAACTACAAGTCCAAAGGTGTTACATCACCTCCACTTGGGCCCATTGGCCTTGTACGACCTAGATTTAGTTTTAGGCTGCCTTGGGACGTCCTCCCACCTCCTTGGCCGCCACCCCTTGCTCCTATATAAGTAGATCCATCTAGTAGCTTTTCCTAGGGATTTGTTTAGTTAAAAGTTAGCCATTGCAACTTCGTGTACTTCGTTTGTGTCCAACGACCAGACCAAGACCGCTTACACATCCCCACCATTATCAATACCTCATATATATTTGCAATATTCAGATTGCTTTATCATATTTTGCTCGTTCTTCGATTGCTTGCAGGAATAGACCTTCGTGGTCAGGCTGACCGTGCTTCCGGCATCGTCAGTAACCTCAGGAGATTGGTTTAGCGATTGCTAAGGCGCAACGTCGTGCATGTTTGTAGTCGGATCGTCAAAGTCGTCTCCACCAAATCGATAGTTATCATCTCATCGAAAGATCGGGACACCCCCGCCTCTATCAAGTGGTATCAGTTTTCAGGTTGCTCGGTGAGAATTTCCAGTTTTCCTAGATTAGATTTATTTTCTTACCTATTGTCCAAGAAAAAGCCACAAAAAAGAGTTAGATCTATTCATCCTTGGTCCAAGCCAGTCCGAGCCTTTGCAATTTTCTTTTCATTGCTTGCATAGTTGAATTATCGGTTGCATCGTCGTGTCGAGTTGCTGGTCTTAGTGTCTAGTTCGTTTAGAGTTTCGAGTTCTGTTCACATTAGTCACACCACCGCTGCATCATTATCTCTTCCGCTGTCAACCACCCATCCATCAATTTCCACCACGTGCTACCCACCATTCATTGTCATAATAATAGTTGAGATCGTTGACATCTTCACTTCATCCAATCTGCATCTTATCTAGTTTGTTTTGGAAAGAGGGAGAAAAAAAGAGAGAAAAAAAACGAGAGAAAAAAAAGGAAAAAAAAGTCAGAGAAAAAAAAGGAGAGAAAGAAAAAAAAAGTGTGAGGAAAAAAAAAGAGAGAAGAAAAAAAACAAAAAAAATTGTCTCAAACTTTTCAAGAGGAAAGTTGGAGAGAGAGTTGTTGTATATCCTGCTTGGCAGTTGTTTTTCATCATTATCTTCACTGCCGTTGTGATCTTCACTTATATCTTGCTGTCAAGAGCTACTTAGTATCCTTCATTGATGCTAGTTGTGCTACGCCGTGACCTCATTAGTGTTCTAGGCTCGCGTCTCTAGTCCGGTCTAGCCTAGGACCAGCACAGTACCGTCGTTGAGCGTTTATTCAACATTGCATCTTTGAATTGATTATTGCTAATCTTTTGCTACCATATATAGCCAACCCAGCTCCACATATTTCTACACCGTGTATACGTACGCTCCCCTGGCAATCGCTTTACTCAATATTCGGAGTTACTTGACACCGCCGGTTGCCGATCACCGCCTGCTGCATGGTAAGAACTTGTAAGACATTGATATTTGCTTTACTGTGAGCGTTTTACCACCACATCCTAGTAGTTATAGGAACATTATTTTTGGATTTTGTTTCTTGTTCTACTAATCATGACAGGATCCAGAGTCAATTCATGGGCTTTGTCAATCGCGGGAGACGTGCCACCACCTTTGCAAATACCACAACCGTCACGAGAGGTGCACAAACATCCAAATGCACATGATCAGGTTAATGTATCTATACCACCATTTAATGGCCGTTTTAAACCTGCTTTATATATTGAATGGGAGTTCGACATAAAAAATATATTTGCTTCCCATAATTTCAATGAACATAAAAAGGTTAAGGTTGCGGTTGGTTCTTTCACTGGTTATGCTTTGGTTTGGTGGAGTGAATATTGTCGGTTACACCCTGATTATATACCTACTACTTGGGATGATTTGAAACTTGCCATGCGACATACTTTCGTCCCTGCTTATTATACTCGTGACATGATTAAGAAGTTGCAACACTTAAAACAAGGTAGTGAAACTGTAACAAAATATTATGATGATTTACAAACTACCTTGTTGCATTCCTCTTTAGAAGAAAGTGAAGATGATTTTATGGATAGATTTTGGGGAGGATTAAACCGTGATATTCAAGAGATACTAATTCATGAAAAGTGTTATCCTATGGACCATTTGTTTCATCTTGCTTGCAAAGCTGAACAGGAAATAAAACGACGTGTTGGCCACGAGGAAAACAAGCGCACGGTGCACATTCCAAGAGTTGATATGATTGTTCCTTCAACTACTAGGCATACTATGACAACCACATCCGTTGTTGTCAGGACTACATCACCTCCACCATGTGACACATCGCCCCCGAGAGTGGCTACATCATCTGAGTTGATCATAAGAGGTAATGACAAAGGTACTGATCTTCCATCTCTACATGAGAATGAAGAATGCCTTGTCAATTTGAATGCACCATCTGATGAACAACACACTACTTTGATCACACCACCTATTTTAGAGGACTACGTTGATAATTTGACTTTGCCATGTGATCAAACAACTGAAATACCAACAATTTTGAGTGCACCCATTGAATTAACTATTGATGCAAAAGAACCAATGTTTAATCATTTTGATATGACCTCTAATCTTGGTGATGATTCTGTGTTGAATGACTTATTGCATGTTTGCTTATTTAAGCATGTTGTAGCATGTAAATTTGATGCAAGTAAGGTTTATTCACCAATGTTGGGATGGTTTAATGATGAACATTGTCAATCTTTTGAAATGAATAAGAGCTTCACTTATATGTGCAAACTGAGTTGCAATATTTTCATGCCTTCTACTTCTTGTGCTAATTTTTTGGCTTTAGATTTTATGAACTATGCAAGTTACTCATCTATTCATGTGTCATATATGCAAAAATCAAGGCAAGTAAAAATGGATGACATATACATATACAACATGTACACCTTGTCTCTTTTGTTAGCCACATTTCAGATTAAGCAACGCCGAGGACGGCTTTATTTTCAAGAAGGGGAGGATTATGAGGACATGACTACCTTGGATATGACCAAAAATATTGCATATATGCATATTTGTGAGGTGATTTCTAGTGCAAACTATTCAATAATCTATTTATGTTATCCAGAACAAAAATACTTCACACACTTTTGTGTTTTGTCTAATTGCAGGTGTATGGGACATTTGTACAATCCACATATGAAGATAAGGAAGAAAGAGATGTTTATTTGCTGTCCAAAAAGTTCTCTCACGTCACTTTTGGCCCAAGAGAAGATAGAGTCCAAGTCTCTCACGTTCTGGATTCAGATTCGGACTGCACAGACACACCTGACTCAAAACGCACACAAGTTTTTCATACGGACTCCGAATTGGGTGATTCTTTTTTTGTTGGAAACTAGATTTCGTGAACTTTCCAACCCAATTGGAATCACCTTCAAATTCGTCCGGAGCGTTGAGTTGTGGACGAAACAATCTGATGCTGCAGCAGAATCCGAGTCAAACTACAAGTCCAAAGGTGTTACATCACCTCCACTTGGGCCCATTGGCCTTGTACGACCTAGATTTAGTTTTAGGCTGCCTTGGGACGTCCTCCCACCTCCTTGGCCGCCACCCCTTGCTCCTATATAAGTAGATCCATCTAGTAGCTTTTCCTAGGGATTTGTTTAGTTAAAAGTTAGCCATTGCAACTTCGTGTACTTCGTTTGTGTCCAACGACCAGACCAAGACCGCTTACACATCCCCACCATTATCAATACCTCATATATATTTGCAATATTCAGATTGCTTTATCATATTCTTGCTCGTTCTTCGATTGCTTGCAGGAATAGACCTTCGTGGTCAGGCTGACCGTGCTTCCGGCATCGTCAGTAACCTCAGGAGATTGGTTTAGCGATTGCTAAGGCGCAACGTCGTGCATGTTTGTAGTCGGATCGTCAAAGTCGTCTCCACCAAATCGATAGTTATCATCTCATCGAAAGATCGGGACACCCCCGCCTCTATCACTTTGTGTGCTACCAAACGTCACAACATAACTGGGTGATTATAAAGGTGCTCTACAGGTGCCTCCGAAGGTACTTGTTGGGTTGGCGTATTTCGAGATTAGGATTTGTCACTCCGATTGTCGGAGAGGTATCTCTGGGCCCACTCGGTAATGCACATCACTATAAGCCTTGCAAGAATTGTAATTAATGAGTTAGTTACAGGATGATGTATTACGTAACGAGTAAAGAGATTTGCCAGTAACGAGATTGAACTAGGTATTGAGATACCAACGATCGAATCTCGGGCAAGTAACATACTGATGACAAAGGGAACAACGTATGTTGTTATGCGGTTTGACCGATAAAGATCTTCGTAGAATATGTAGGAGCCAATATGAGCATCCAGGTTCCGCTATTGGTTATTGACCGGAGACATGTCTCGGTCATGTCTACATAGTTCTCGAACCCGTAGGGTCCGCACGCTTAAAGTTAGATGACGGTTATATTATGAGTTTATGTGTTTTGATGTACCGAAGGTAGTTCGGAGTCCCGGATGTGATCATGGACATGACGAGGAGTCTCGAAATGGTCGAGACATAAATATTGATATATTGGACGACTATATTTGGACACTGGAATAGTTCTGGGTGAGATTGGGATAATACCGGAGCTCCGGGAGGTTATCGGAACCCCCTCGGGAGGTATATGGGCCTTAATGGGCTTTAGTGGACAGGAGGGGAAAGGAGCAAGAGAGGGGGCGCACCCCCCCAAGCCCAATCCAAATTGGGAGCCCCCCCCCTTTCCTTCCTCCCTCCTTCCTCTTCCTTCCCTCTCCTTCTCCAAGGGGGGAGTAGGACTCCCCCCTTGGGCGCGCCTCCTCCTCTTGGCCGCCCCCTCCTCCACTCCTTTATATACGGGGGAGGGGGGCACCCCATAGACACAACAATTGATCCTTGAGATCTCTTAGCCGTGTGTGGTGCCCCCCTCCACCATAGTTCACCTCGATAATATTCTAGCGGTGCTTAGGCGAAGCCCTGCGTTAGTAGAACATCATCATTGTCACCACACCGTCATGCTGACGGAACTCTCCCTCAAAGCTCGGCTGGATCGGAGTTCGAGGGACGTCATGGAGCTGAACGTGTGCATAATTCGGAGGTGCCGTGCATTCGGTACTTGATCGGTCGGATCGTGAAGACGTACGACTACATCAACCACATTGTGCTAACGCTTCCGCTTTCGGTCTACGAGGGTATGTATACAACACTCTCCCTTCTTGTTGCTATGCATCACCATGATCTTGCGTGTGCGTAGGATTTTTTTTTGAAATTACTACATTCCCCAACAGAACAGTACCTAATCCAAAATATGCACATGGGGATTTTCCGGAATTGTTGTTTGTTGTTTGGGCCTCATTTAAACTTGCCTAGATAGGTAGTATTATTATGCCTCACCTCTTGCCATGTTAACCAGCATTCAGTTTTGTTAGGTACATAAACAGGAGCGAACTAAATAATTGAATGTGGTGTTTCCTCAATATGCAACTCGTTGTATATTGAGCTCCACTTAATTTGTAATTTTGTTTGTTGCACTTTGCCATGCCATGCCATGCCTCATCAAAAAGGACATGCATCATACTTGATTGTGCATCATGCCATGTTTATGTGATGGTTGTTTACCATGTTGTTTGCTTCTTTCCGGTGTTGCTTCTTCTGGATAGTTCCAGTTATGTTGCGATTGTGAGGATCCGTTCGAGTATGTTGGTTCATGTATTTCATGGACTCAGTCTTCTTCCTAGCGGGATTTCAGACAAGATGACCATTACCCTGGATATCACTACTCTCTTTGCTTTGCTAGTTGTCTCGATGCTATCGCTATGTTGCGCTACCTAGCACTTGTTTATCAAGCTTCCCAAATTGCCATGATAAGCCTCTAACCTTTTCCACCATCCCAACAAACCGTTGTTTGGCTATGTTACCGCTTTGCTCAGCCCCTCTTATAGCGTTGCTAGTTGCAGGTGCAGGTGCAGTTGCAGGTTGTTCCATGTTAGGACATGGATATCATGGGGTATCACAATATCTCTTATTTTATTAATGCATCTATATACTTGGTAAAGGGTGGATGTCGTTCTTCTTTTTCGTTTGATTTCATCCGTAATCAGATCCTACTCTTCTGTATGTTGATTGCTATGTATCGATGAACTGTTGTTGATAGAGGCAAAGGTGTCCCGTCTTTCGATGAGATGGTGGATTTCGCTTTGGTGGAAGTCGACTTTGACGATCCGACTACGAACGTGTGAGGACGTCGCGCCTTAGCAATCGCTAAACCAACTCCGAGAGGTTATTGACCACGCCGGAGCACGATCAACCTGACCACGAAGGTCTGTTTCCTGCGAGCAAACGAAGAACAAGCAAGAAACTAAGATTGCAATCTGGATATTGCGAATATAAGAGGAAAGCTTTATTGATCAAGGTGGGGTTCTGTGACGCCTTTGTCTGGTCGTTGAACACAAACGAAGTACGCGAAGTTGCAGCTATGGCGAACTTTTAATCTAAACAAAACCCAAAGTCTAAACGATGCCCTAAGGGCTGTATATATGGAGGAAGAGGGGGGGAATTTCGTGGCCCTTGGTGGAGGGGTCCGAAATCAACCCTATCTCTTGTTTCCCCACACATACGGACTCTAAAAATAGCCTATACTTATGTATTTCGAAATTACATGGGCCTGGCCCAATAATAAGGTGACGCAGCACCTAAAATAGCCTCGGGACGAATTTTATGAAGTGGCATCTTGTATATTTCGTCCAAGGCTTCATGCACCCATTATGGTGGCTTCAAAGTCCTGAAATCATCACTTGTAACTCCGTTCTTGTTTCCCTTGCGCATGCCATCATCTCCATGCTTGTTCTTGCTCCAATGTTCATCCTTCTCCAAGCTAGGCCCTTCATTTGTAAGCAAAACAAATGTATCCAATTTAGGCAGCATCATATTCTCATGAACATTAGAATCATTACCAAGAAACGAAAGTACCTGGTAATTTAGTTGGCGTGCACGAGCTCTAGTAATTGGTCCAGTATGTATAGCAGCAGGGGCTGTGGGTGTAACAATTGTATTGATGTCCTCATCAACGCCTATAGAATCCAGCGAGGCCAAGAAAACTCCTCACTTGTGTGACCGTTTTGGGCTGCGGCCAACTCTCAATAGCTTCAATCTTGGCTTTGTCAACTTCAATTCCCTGTGGAGTAACAACATAGCCAAGAAAAGATACTCGGTCGGTGCAAAAGGTGCACTTCCCAAGGTTACCAAACAAACGTGCATCACGTAGAGCAATAAAAACAGCATGTAAATGTTCCAAATGTTCTTCCAAAGATCTGCTATAAATCAGTATGTCATCAAAGTAAACTACCACAAATCGTCCAATGAAAGCACGTAAAACTTCGTTCATTAATCTCATGAAAGTACTAGGTGCATTAGTTAACCCAAAAGGCATGACTAACCACTCATATAATCCAAACTTAGTTTTAAATGCTGTTTTCCATTCATCTCCCAATTTCATACGAATTTGATGGTAGCCACTACGCAAATCAACTTTGGAGAATATTGTAGAGCCACTCAATTCATCAAGCATATCATCTAGCCTAGGAATTGGATGACGATAACGAATAGTAATATTATTAATGCCTCTACAATCAACACACATACGTGATGTACCATCCTTTTTCGGCACTAGAATAATAGGAACAGCACAAGGACTAAGGGATTCGCGTATATAACCTTTGTCGAGAAGCTCTTGTACTTGGCGCATAATCTCCTTCGTCTCCTCTGGATTGGTACGGTATGGTGCACGGTTTGGCAGTGAAGCACCGGGAATTAAGTCAATCTGATGCTCAATCCCTCGAATAGGCGGTAATCCCGGTGGCACGTCTTGTGGAAAGACGTCAGCGAACTCCTGCAAAATGTTAGTGACAGCAGGAGGCAAAGAGGAAGGCACGTCCTCGAATGAAAATAATGCCTCTTTGCACACAAAAGCATAGCAAACAGATTTGCTGAAATCTAGCTCATCAATATCAGATTTGGTGGCAAATAAACATGCACTTTTCAATTTAATTTCAGAAGCAACACTAGATGGTTTATTATTAGGCTTCATTTGTTGCTCAAATTCTTTTGCCACAATCTGATTTTCACTCTTATTCTTCTCCTGTTGTGCTTTATTAGCTCTATTAATATCATCTTTCAAAATGGAATCAGGAGTCATAGGAAGCAAAGTAATATTTTTATCCTTATGAACAAGAGTATTGATGAGGACATGACTACCTTGGATATGACAAAAAATATTGCATATATGCATATTTGTCAGGTGATTTCTAGTGCAAACTATTCAATAATCTATTTATGTTGTCCAGAACAAAAATACTTCACACACTTTTGTGTTTTGTCTAATTGCAGGTGTATGGGACATTCGTACAATCCACATATGAAGATAAGGAAGAAAGAGATGTTTATTTGCTGTCCAAAAAGTTCTCTCACGTCACTTTTGGCCCAAGAGAAGATAGAGTCCAAGTCTCTCACGTTCTGGATTCAGATTCGGACTGCACAGACACACCTGACTCAAAACGCACACAAGTTTTTCATACGGACTCCGAATTGGGTGATTCGTTTTTTGTTGGAAACTAGATTTCGTGCACTTTCCAACCCAATTGGAATCACCTTCAAATTCGTCCGGAGTGTTGAGTTGTGGACGAAACAATCTGATGCTGCAGTAGAATCCGAGTCAAACTACAAGTCCAAAGGTGTTACATCACCTCCACTTGGGCCCATTGGCCTTGTACGACCTAGATTTAGTTTTAGGCTGCCTTGGGACGTCCTCCCACCTCCTTGGCCGCCACCCGTTGCTCCTATATAAGTAGATCCATCTAGTAGCTTTTCCTTGGGATTTGTTTAGTTAAAAGTTAGCCATTGCAACTTCGTGTACTTTGTTTGTGTCCAACGACCAGACCAAGACCGCTTACGGATCCCCACCTTTATCAATACTTCATCTATATTCGCAATATTCAGATTGCTTTATCATATTCTTGCTTGTTCTTCGATTGCTTGCAGGAATAGACCTTCGTGGTCAGGCTGACCGTGCTTCCGGCATCGTCAGTAACCTCAGGAGATTGGTTTAGTGATTGCTAAGGCGCAACGTCGTGCTCGTTTGTAGTCGGATCATCAAAGTCGTCTCCACCAAATCGATAGTTATCATCTCATCGAAAGATCGGGACCCTCGCCTCTATCAAGTGGTATCAGTTTTCAGGTTGCTCGGTGAGAATTTCCAGTTTTCCTAGATTAGATTTATTTTCTTACCTATTGTCCAAGAAAAAGCCACAAAAAAGAGTTAGATCTATTCATCCTTGGTCCAAGCCAGTCTGAGCCTTTGCAATTTTCTTTTCATTGCTTGCATAGTTGAATTATCGGTTGCATCGTCGTGTCGAGTTGCTGGTCTTAGTGTCTAGTTCGTTTAGAGTTTCGAGTTCTGTTCACATTAGTCACGCCACCGCTGCATCATTATCTCTTCCGCTGTCCACCACCCATCCATCAATTTCCACCACGTGCTACCCACCATTCATTGTCATAATAATAGTTGAGATTGTTCACATCTTCACTTGATCCAATCTGCATCTTATCTAGTTTGTTTTGGAAAGAGGGAGAAAAAAAGAGAGAGAAAAACGAGAAAAAAAAGGAGAAAAAAAAGTCAGAGAGAAAAAAAGGAGAGAAAGAAAAAAAAAGTGTGAGGAAAAAAAAGAGAAGAAAAAAAACAAAAAAATCGGCACAAACTTTTTCAGAGGAAAGTTGGAGACAAAGTTGTTGATATATCCTGCTTGGCTGTTGTTTCACCTCATTATCTTTACTGCCGTTGTGATCTTCACTTATATCTTGCTGTCCAGAGCTACTTAGTATCCTTCATTGATGCTAGTTGTGCTACGACGTGACCTCATTAGTGTTCTAGGCTCGCGTCTCTAGTCCGGTCTAGCCTAGGACCAGCACAGTACCGTCGTTGAGCGTTTATTCAACATTGCATCTTTGAATTGATTATTGCTAATCTTTTGCTACCATATATAGCCAACCCAGCTCCACATATTTCTACACCGTGTATACGTACGCTCCCCTGGCAATCGCTTTACTTAATATTCGGAGTTACTTGACACCGCTGGTTGCCGATCACCGCCTGCTGCATGGTAAGAACTTGTAAGACATTGATATTTGCTTTACTGTGAGCGTTTTACCACCACATCCTAGTAGTTATATGAACATTATTTTTGGGTTTTGTTTCTTGTTCTACTAATCATGACAGGATCCAGAGTCAATTCATGGGCTTTGTCGATCGCGGGAGACGTGCCACCACCTTTGCAAATACCACAACCGTCACGAGAGGTGCACAAACATCCAAATGCACATGATCAGGTTAATGTATCTATACCACCATTTAATGGCCGTTTTAAACCTGCTTTATATATTGAATGGGAGTTCGACATAAAAAATATATTTGCTTCCCATAATTTCGATGAACATAAAAAGGTTAAGGTTGCGGTTGGTTCTTTCACTGGTTATGCTTTGGTTTGGTGGAGTGAATATTGTCGGTTACACCCTGATTATATTCCTACTACTTGGGATGATTTGAAACTTGCCATGCGACATACTTTCGTCCCTGCTTATTATACTCGTGACATGATTAAGAAGTTGCAACACTTAAAACAAGGTAGTGAAACTGTAACAAAATATTATGATGATTTACAAACTACCTTGTTGCATTCCTCTTTAAAAGAAAGTGAAGATGATTTTATGGATAGATTTTGGGGAGGATTAAACCGTGATATTCAAGAGATACTAATTCATGAAGAGTGTTATCCTATGGACCATTTGTTTCATCTTGCTTGCAAAGCTGAACAGGAAATAAAACGACGTGTTGGCCACGAGGAGAACAAGCGCACGGTGCACATTTCAAGAGTTGATATGATTGTTCCTTCAACTACTAGGCATACTATGACAACCACATCCATTGTTGTCAGGACTACATCACCTCCACCATGTGACACATCGCCCCCGAGAGTGGCTACATCATCTGAGTTGATCATAAGAGGTAATGACAAAGGTACTGATCTTCCATCTCTACATGAGAATGATGAATGCCTTGTCAATTTGAATGCACCATCTGATGAGCTACCCACTACTTTGATCACACCACCTATTTTAGAGGACTACGTTGATAATTTGACTTTGCCATGTGATCAAACAACTGAAATACCAACAATTTTGAGTGCACCCATTGAATTAACTATTGATGCAAAAGAATCAATGTTTAATCATTTTGATATGACCTCTAATCTTGGTGATGATTCTGTGTTGAATGACTTATTGCATGTTTGCTTATTTAAGCATGTTGTAGCATGTAAATTTGATGCAAGTAAGGTTTATTCACCAATGTTGGGATGGTTTAATGATGAACATTGTCAATCTTTTGAAATGAATAAGAGCTTCACTTGTATGTGCAAACTGAGTTGCAATATTTTCATGCCTTCTACTTCTTGTGCTAATTTTTTGGCCTTAGATTTTATGAACTATGCAAGTTACTCATCTATTCATGTGTCATATATGCAAAAATCAAGGGAAGTAAAAATGGATGACATATACATATACAACATGTACACCTTGTCTCTTTTGTTAGCCACATTTCAGATTAAGCAACGCCGAGGACGGCTTTATTTTCAAGAAGGGGAGGATGATGAGGACATGACTACCTTGGATATGACCAAAAATATTGCATATATGCATATTTGTCAGGTGATTTCTAGTGCAAACTATTCAATAATCTATTTATGTTATCCAGAACAAAAATACTTCACACACTTTTGTGTTTTGTCTAATTGCAGGTGTATGGGACATTTGTACAATCCAAATATGAAGATAAGGAAGAAAGAGATGTTTATTTGCTGTCCAAAAAGTTCTCTCACGTCACTTTTGGCCCAAGAGAAGATAGAGTCCAAGTCTCTCACGTTCTGGATTCAGATTCGGACTGCACAGACACACCTAACTCAAAACGCACACAAGTTTTTCATACGGACTCCGAATTGGGTGATTCTTTTTTTGTTGGAAACTAGATTTCGTGCACTTTCCAACCCAATTGGAATCACCTTCAAATTCGTCCGGAGCGTTGAGTTGTGGACGAAACAATCTGATGCTGCAGCAGAATCCGAGTCAAACTACAAGTCCAAAGGTGTTACATCACCTCCACTTGGGCCCATTGGCCTTGTACGACCTAGATTTAGTTTTAGGCTGCCTTGGGACGTCCTCCCACCTCCTTGGCCGCCACCCCTTGCTCCT
Organism: Triticum aestivum; assembly: GCF_018294505.1. Lineage (NCBI taxonomy): Eukaryota > Viridiplantae > Streptophyta > Magnoliopsida > Poales > Poaceae > Triticum > Triticum aestivum. The sequence continues at coordinate 129,013 of NW_025228074.1, forward strand.
ATATAAGTAGATCCATCTAGTAGCTTTTCCTTGGGATTTGTTTAGTTAAAAGTTAGCCATTGCAACTTCGTGTACTTTGTTTGTGTCCAACGACCAGACCAAGACCACTTACGGATCCCCACCATTATCAATACCTCATATATATTTGCAATATTCAGATTGCTTTATCATATTCTTGCTCGTTCTTCGATTGCTTGCAGGAATAGACCTTCGTGGTCAGGCTGACTGTGCTTCCGGCATCGTCAGTAACCTCAGGAGATTGGTTTAGCGATTGCTAAGGCGCAACGTCGTGCACGTTTGTAGTCGGATCGTCAAAGTCGTCTCCACCAAATCGATAGTTATCATCTCATCGAAAGATCGGGACCCCCCGCCTCTATCAAGTCGTATCAGTTTTCAGGTTGCTCGGTGAGATTTTACAGTTTTTCATAGTTTAGATCGCATCTGTCATTCATACCTACAGTCCATGAAAAAGCCATAAAAAAAGTTAGATCTGTTCATCATTTATCCAAGCCAGTCCGAGCCTTTGCAATTTTCTATTCATTGCTTGCATAGTTGAATTATCGGTTGCATCGTCGTGTTAGTTGCTGGTCTTAGTGTCTAGTTTCTTTAGAGTTTCGAGTTCTGTTCACATTAGTCACGCCGCAGCTGCATCATTATCCCTTCCGCTGTCCACCATTCTATCCATTAATTTCCACCACGTGCTATGCATTGTTCATTGTCATAATCATAGTTGAGGTCATTCACATCTTCGCCTGATCCAATCTGCATCTTATCTAGTTTGTATTGGAAAGAGGGAGAAAAAAAAGATAGAGGAAAAAAAGAGAGGAAAAAAAAAGAAAAAGAGAGAAGAAAAAGAAAAAAAAAGCGTGAGAAAAAAAAAGAGAGAAGAAAAAAAATCGAATCTATCTAGAATCAATCTCGTACCTGAATTCGGATTGGAATCTGTTTTGCGCACTGTTCAGTAAAACAGGTTTATCTTTCTCATACGAAGTCCGTTTTGGCTCCGTGAGTACTCAAATTGAAGCTAGCAACGAGCCGCAACTAAATAGTTGCAGAAGCGAGTTCAATATTTGACACCTCAAAATCGGCTTCTAAATAGGTCTTTTTGCCCTCTGAAGTTCGTGAACACAGCTTGTTCCAATTTTTTATGCCAGTTTTAGAATTCTTTGACTCCTCATATCAACTCGGAATTGAGTGATTCTTTTTGCATTGGAAAGCTTGAGTTAGTAGCATTCTTTGAAAGAATTTATCAAAAAATTGTCTCAAACTTTTCAAGAGGAAAGTTGGAGAGAGAGTTGTTGTATATCCTGCTTGGCAGTTGTTTTTCATCATTATCTTCACTGCCGTTGTGATCTTCACTTATATCTTGCTGTCAAGAGCTACTTAGTATCCTTCATTGATGCTAGTTGTGCTACGCCGTGACCTCATTAGTGTTCTAGGCTCGCGTCTCTAGTCCGGTCTAGCCTAGGACCAGCACAGTACCGTCGTTGAGCGTTTATTCAACATTGCATCTTTGAATTGATTATTGCTAATCTTTTGCTACCATATATAGCCAACCCAGCTCCATATATTTCTACACCGTGTATACGTACGCTCCCCTGGCAATCGCTTTACTCAATATTCGGAGTTACTTGACACCGCTGGTTGCCGATCACCGCCTGCTGCATGGTAAGAACTTGTAAGACATTGATATTTGCTTTACTGTGAGCGTTTTACCACCACATCCTAGTAGTTATAGGAACATTATTTTTGGGTTTTGTTTCTTGTTTTACTAATCATGACAGGATCCAGAGTCAATTCATGGGCTTTGTCGATCGCGGGAGATGTGCCACCACCTTTGCAAATACCACAACCGTCACGAGAGGTGCACAAACATCCAAATGCACATGATCAGGTTAATGTATCTATACCACCATTTAATGGCCGTTTTAAACCTGCTTTATATATTGAATGGGAGTTCGACATAAAAAATATATTTGCTTCCCATAATTTCAATGAACATAAAAAGGTTAAGGTTGCGGTTGGTTCTTTCACTGGTTATGCTTTGGTTTGGTGGAGTGAATATTGTCGGTTACACCCTGATTATATACCTACTACTTGGGATGATTTGAAACTTGCCATGCGACATACTTTCGTCCCTGCTTATTATACTCGTGACATGATTAAGAAGTTGCAACACTTAAAACAAGGTAGTGAAACTGTAACAAAATATTATGATGATTTACAAACTACCTTGTTGCATTCCTCTTTAGAAGAAAGTGAAGATGATTTTATGGATAGATTTTGAGGAGGATTAAACCGTGATATTCAAGAGATACTAATTCATGAAGAGTGTTATCCTATGGACCATTTGTTTCATCTTGCTTGCAAAGCTGAACAGGAAATAAAACGACGTGTTGGCCACGAGGAGAACAAGCGCACGGTGGACATTCCAAGAGTTGATATGATTGTTCCTTCAACTACTAGGCATACTATGACAACCACATCCGTTGTTGTCAGGACTACATCACCTCCACCATGTGACACATCGCCCCCGAGAGTGGCTACATCATCTGAGTTGATCATAAGAGGTAATGACAAAGGTACTGATCTTCCATCTCTACATGAGAATGATGAATGCCTTGTCAATTTGAATGCACCATCTGATGAGCTACCCACTACTTTGATCACACCACCTATTTTAGAGGACTACGTTGATAATTTGACTTTGCCATGTGATCAAACAACTGAAATACCAACAATTTTGAGTGCACCCATTGAATTAACTATTGATGCAAAAGAATCAATGTTTAATCATTTTGATATGACCTCTAATCTTGGTGATGATTCTGTGTTGAATGACTTATTGCATGTTTGCTTATTTAAGCATGTTGTAGCATGTAAATTTGATGCAAGTAAGGTTTATTCACCAATGTTGGGATGGTTTAATGATGAACATTGTCAATCTTTTGAAATGAATAAGAGCTTCACTTGTATGTGCAAACTGAGTTGCAATATTTTCATGCCTTCTACTTCTTGTGCTAATTTTTTGGCCTTAGATTTTATGAACTATGCAAGTTACTCATCTATTCATGTGTCATATATGCAAAAATCAAGGGAAGTAAAAATGGATGACATATACATATACAACATGTACACCTTGTCTCTTTTGTTAGCCACATTTCAGATTAAGCAACGCCGAGGACGGCTTTATTTTCAAGAAGGGGAGGATGATGAGGACATGACTACCTTGGATATGACCAAAAATATTGCATATATGCATATTTGTCAGGTGATTTCTAGTGCAAACTATTCAATAATCTATTTATGTTATCCAGAACAAAAATACTTCACACACTTTTGTGTTTTGTCTAATTGCAGGTGTATGGGACATTTGTACAATCCAAATATGAAGATAAGGAAGAAAGAGATGTTTATTTGCTGTCCAAAAAGTTCTCTCACGTCACTTTTGGCCCAAGAGAAGATAGAGTCCAAGTCTCTCACGTTCTGGATTCAGATTCGGACTGCACAGACATACCTGACTCAAAACGCACACAAGTTTTTCATACGGACTCCGAATTGGGTGATTCTTTTTTTGTTGGAAACTAGATTTCGTGCACTTTCCAACCCAATTGGAATCACCTTCAAATTCGTCCGGAGCGTTGAGGTGTGGACGAAACAATCTGATGCTGCAGCAGAATCCGAGTCAAACTACAAGTCCAAAGGTGTTACATCACCTCCACTTGGGCCCATTGGCCTTGTACGACCTAGATTTAGTTTTAGGCTGCCTTGGGACGTCCTCCCACCTCCTTGGCCGCCACCCCTTGCTCCTATATAAGTAGATCCATCTAGTAGCTTTTTCCTTGGGATTTGTTTAGTTAAAAGTTAGCCATTGCAACTTCGTGTGCTTCGTTTGTGTCCAACGACCAGACCAAGACCACTTTTCGGATCCCCACCATTATCAATACTTCATACATATTCGCGATATTCAGATTGCTTTTATCATATTCTTGCTTGTTCTTCGATTGCTTGCAGGAATAGACCTTCGTGGTCAGGTTGATCGTGCTCCGGCGTGGTCAATAACCTCTCAGAGTTGGTTTAGCGATTGCTAAGGCACAACGTCGTTGCACGTTTGTAGTCGGATCGTCAAAGTCGTCTCCACCAAATTGATAGTTATCATCTCATCGAAAGATCGGGACCCTCGACTCTATCAGCTTTTGTGTGCAAAGAGGCATTATTTGCATTCGAGGACGTGCCTTCCTCTTTGCCTCCTGCTGTCACTAACATTTTGCAGGAGTTCGCTGACGTCTTTCCAAAAGACGTGCCACCGGGATTACCGCCTATTCGAGGGATTGAGCATCAGATTGATTTAATTCCCGGTGCTTCACTGCCAAACCGTGCACCATACCGTACCAATCCAGAGGAGACGAAGGAGATTATGCGTCAAGTACAAGAGCTTCTCGACAAAGGTTATATACGCGAATCCCTTAGTCCTTGTGCTGTTCCTATTATTCTAGTGCCGAAAAAGGATGGTACATCACGTATGTGTGTTGATTGTAGAGGCATTAATAATATTACTATTCGTTATCGTCATCCTATTCCTAGGCTAGATGATGTGCTTGATGAATTGAGTGGCTCTACAATATTCTCCAAAGTTGATTTGCGTAGTGGCTACCATCAAATTCGTATGAAATTGGGAGATGAATGGAAAACAGCATTTAAAACTAAGTTTGGATTATATGAGTGGTTAGTCATGCCTTTTGGGTTAACTAATGCACCTAGTACTTTCATGAGATTAATGAACAAAGTTTTACGTGCTTTCATTGGACGATTTGTGGTAGTTTACTTTGATGACATATTGATTTATAGCAGATCTTTGGAAGAACATTTGGAACATTTACGTGCTGTTTTTATTGCTCTACGTGATGCACGTTTGTTTGGTAACCTTGGGAAGTGCACCTTTTGCACCGACCGAGTATCTTTTCTTGGCTATGTTGTTACTCCACAGGGAATTGAAGTTGATAAAGCCAAGATTGAAGCTATTGAGAGTTGGCCGCAGCCCAAAACGGTCACACACGTGAGGAGTTTTCTTGGCCTCGCTGGATTCTATAGGCGTTTTGTGAGAGATTTCAGCACCATTGCTGCACCTCTCAATGAGCTTACAAAGAAAGATGTGCCTTTTCTTTGGGGTACTGCACAGGAAGAAGCCTTCACGGTATTGAAAGATAAGTTGACACATGATCCTTTACTCCAACTTCCTGATTTTAATAAGACTTTTGAGCTTGAATGTGATGCTAGTGGAATTGGATTAGGAGGTGTGTTATTACAAGATGGCAAACCTGTTGCATACTTTTCTGAAAAATTGAGTGGGCCTAGTCTGAATTATTCTACTTATGATAAAGAATTATATGCTCTTGTTCGGACTTTAGAAACATGGCAACATTATTTATGGCCCAAAGAATTTGTTATACATTCTGATCATGAATCTTTGAAACATATTAAAAGTCAAGCTAAACTGAATCCTAGACATGCTAAATGGGTTGAATTCATTGAGACTTTCCCTTATGTCATTAAACACAAGAAGGGAAAAGAAAATGTTATTGCTGATGCATTGTCTCGTCGCTATACTATGCTTTCACAACTTGACTTCAAAATATTTGGTTTAGAGACCATCAAAGATCAATATGTGCATGATGCTGATTTTAAAGATGTAATGCAGAATTGTAAAGAAGGAAGAATGTGGAACAAGTTTGTCGTTAACGATGGATTTGTGTTTCGTGCTAACAAGCTATGCATTCTAGCTAGCTTCGTTCGTCTTTTGTTGTTGCAGGAGGCGCATGGAGGAGGATTAATGGGACACTTTGGCGTGAAGAAGACGGAGGACGTACTTGCTACACATTTCTTTTGGCCAAAGATGAGACGGGATGTTGAGCGTTTTATTGCTCGATGCACTACATGTCAAAAAGCTAAGTCACGACTCAATCCTCATGGTTTATATATGCCTTTGCCTGTACCTAGTGTTCCTTGGGAGGATATATCTATGGACTTTGTTTTAGGTTTACCTCGAACAAAGAAGGGGAGGGATAGCATATTTGTTGTCGTGGATAGATTCTCGAAAATGGCACACTTTATACCATGTCATAAAAGCGATGATGCTGTTAATGTTGCTGATTTGTTCTTTCGTGAAATTATTCGCTTGCATGGTGTGCCAAATACTATTATTTCAGATCGTGATACTAAATTTCTTAGCCACTTTTGGAGATGTTTATGGGCTAAGTTGTGATGAGGACATGACTACCTTGGATATGACCAAAAATATTGCATATATGCATATTTGTCAGGTGATTTCTAGTGCAAACTATTCAATAATCTATTTATGTTATACAGAACAAAAATACTTCACACACTTTTGTGTTTTGTCTAATTGCAGGTGTATGGGACATTTGTACAATCCAAATATGAAGATAAGGAAGAAAGAGATGTTTATTTGCTGTCCAAAAAGTTCTCTCACGTCACTTTTGGCCCAAGAGAAGATAGAGTCCAAGTCTCTCACGTTCTGGATTCAGATTCGGACTGCACAGACACACCTAACTCAAAACGCACACAAGTTTTTCATACGGACTCCGAATTGGGTGATTCTTTTTTTGTTGGAAACTAGATTTCGTGCACTTTCCAACCCAATTGGAATCACCTTCAAATTCGTCCGGAGCGTTGAGTTGTGGACGAAACAATCTGATGCTGCAGCAGAATCCGAGTCAAACTACAAGTCCAAAGGTGTTACATCACCTCCACTTGGGCCCATTGGCCTTGTACGACCTAGATTTAGTTTTAGGCTGCCTTGGGACGTCCTCCCACCTCCTTGGCCGCCACCCCTTGCTCCTATATAAGTAGATCCATCTAGTAGCTTTTCCTTGGGATTTGTTTAGTTAAAAGTTAGCCATTGCAACTTCGTGTACTTTGTTTGTGTCCAACGACCAGACCAAGACCACTTACGGATCCCCACCATTATCAATACCTCATATATATTTGCAATATTCAGATTGCTTTATCATATTCTTGCTCGTTCTTCGATTGCTTGCAGGAATAGACCTTCGTGGTCAGGCTGACTGTGCTTCCGGCATCGTCAGTAACCTCAGGAGATTGGTTTAGCGATTGCTAAGGCGCAACGTCGTGCACGTTTGTAGTCGGATCGTCAAAGTCGTCTCCACCAAATTGATAGTTATCATCTCATCGAAAGATCGGGACACCCCGCCTCTATCATAATGCCTCTACAATCAACACACATACGTGATGTACCATCCTTTTTCGGCACTAGAATAATAGGAACAGCACAAGGACTAAGGGATTCGCGTATATAACCTTTGTTGAGAAGCTCTTGTACTTGACGCATAATCTCCTTCGTCTCCTCTGGATTGGTACGGTATGGTGCACGGTTTGGCAGTGAAGCACCGGGAATTAAGTCAATCTGATGCTCAATCCCTCGAATAGGCGGTAATCCCGGTGGCACGTCTTGTGGAAAGACGTCAGCGAACTCCTGCAAAATGTTAGTGACAGCAGGAGGCAAAGAGGAAGGCACGTCCTCGAATGAAAATAATGCCTCTTTGCACACAAAAGCATAGCAAACAGATTTGCTGAAATCTAGCTCATCAATATCAGATTTGGTGGCAAATAAACATGCACTTTTCAATTTAATTTCAGAAGCAACACTAGATGGTTTATTATTAGGCTTCATTTGTTGCTCAAATTCTTTTGCCACAATCTGATTTTCACTCTTATTCTTCTCCTGTTGTGCTTTATTAGCTCTATTAATATCATCTTTCAAAATGGAATCAGGAGTCATAGGAAGCAAAGTAATATTTTTATCCTTATGAACAAGAGTATTGATGAGGACATGACTACCTTGGATATGACAAAAAATATTGCATATATGCATATTTGTCAGGTGATTTCTAGTGCAAACTATTCAATAATCTATTTATGTTGTCCAGAACAAAAATACTTCACACACTTTTGTGTTTTGTCTAATTGCAGGTGTATGGGACATTCGTACAATCCACATATGAAGATAAGGAAGAAAGAGATGTTTATTTGCTGTCCAAAAAGTTCTCTCACGTCACTTTTGGCCCAAGAGAAGATAGAGTCCAAGTCTCTCACGTTCTGGATTCAGATTCGGACTGCACAGACACACCTGACTCAAAACGCACACAAGTTTTTCATACGGACTCCGAATTGGGTGATTCGTTTTTTGTTGGAAACTAGATTTCGTGCACTTTCCAACCCAATTGGAATCACCTTCAAATTCGTCCGGAGTGTTGAGTTGTGGACGAAACAATCTGATGCTGCAGTAGAATCCGAGTCAAACTACAAGTCCAAAGGTGTTACATCACCTCCACTTGGGCCCATTGGCCTTGTACGACCTAGATTTAGTTTTAGGCTGCCTTGGGACGTCCTCCCACCTCCTTGGCCGCCACCCGTTGCTCCTATATAAGTAGATCCATCTAGTAGCTTTTCCTTGGGATTTGTTTAGTTAAAAGTTAGCCATTGCAACTTCGTGTACTTTGTTTGTGTCCAACGACCAGACCAAGACCGCTTACGGATCCCCACCTTTATCAATACTTCATCTATATTCGCAATATTCAGATTGCTTTATCATATTCTTGCTTGTTCTTCGATTGCTTGCAGGAATAGACCTTCGTGGTCAGGCTGACCGTGCTTCCGGCATCGTCAGTAACCTCAGGAGATTGGTTTAGTGATTGCTAAGGCGCAACGTCGTGCTCGTTTGTAGTCGGATCATCAAAGTCGTCTCCACCAAATCGATAGTTATCATCTCATCGAAAGATCGGGACCCTCGCCTCTATCAAGTGGTATCAGTTTTCAGGTTGCTCGGTGAGAATTTCCAGTTTTCCTAGATTAGATTTATTTTCTTACCTATTGTCCAAGAAAAAGCCACAAAAAAGAGTTAGATCTATTCATCCTTGGTCCAAGCCAGTCTGAGCCTTTGCAATTTTCTTTTCATTGCTTGCATAGTTGAATTATCGGTTGCATCGTCGTGTCGAGTTGCTGGTCTTAGTGTCTAGTTCGTTTAGAGTTTCGAGTTCTGTTCACATTAGTCACGCCACCGCTGCATCATTATCTCTTCCGCTGTCCACCACCCATCCATCAATTTCCACCACGTGCTACCCACCATTCATTGTCATAATAATAGTTGAGATCGTTCACATCTTCACTTGATCCAATCTGCATCTTATCTAGTTTGTTTTGGAAAGAGGGAGAAAAAAAAGAGAGAAAAAAAAGGAAAAAAAAGTTCGAGAAAAAAAAGGAGAGAAAGAAAAAAAAGTGTGAGGAAAAAAAAGAGAGAAGAAAAAAAAACAAAAAAATCGGCACAAACTTTTTCAGAGGAAAGTTGGAGACAAAGTTGTTGATATATCCTGCTGGGCTGTTGTTTCACCTCATTATCTTCACTGCTGTTGTGATCTTCACTTATATCTTGCTGTCAAGAGCTACTTAGTATCCTTCATTGATGCTAGTTGTGCTACGCCGTGACCTCATTAGTGTTCTAGGCTCGCGTCTCTAGTTCGGTCTAGCCTAGGACCAGCACAGTACCGTCGTTGAGCGTTTATTCAACATTGCATCTTTGAATTGATTATTGCTAATCTTTTGCTACCATATATAGCCAACCCAGCTCCACATATTTCTACACCGTGTATACGTACGCTCCCCTGGCAATCGCTTTACTCAATATTCGGAGTTACTTGACACCGCTGGTTGCCGATCACCGCCTGCTGCATGGTAAGAACTTGTAAGACATTGATATTTGCTTTACTGTGAGCGTTTTACCACCACATCCTAGTAGTTATAGGAACATTATTTTTGGGTTTTGTTTCTTGTTCTACTAATCATGACAGGATCCAGAGTCAATTCATGGGCTTTGTCGATCGCGGGAGACGTGCCACCACCTTTGCAAATACCACAACCATCACGAGAGGTGCACAAACATCCAAATGCACATGATCAAGTTAATGTATCTATACCACCATTTAATGGCCGTTTTAAACCTGCTTTATATATTGAATGGGAGTTCGACATAAAAAATATATTTGCTTCCCATAATTTCAATGAACATAAAAAGGTTAAGGTTGCGGTTGGTTCTTTCACTGGTTATGCTTTGGTTTGGTGGAGTGAATATTGTCGGTTACACCCTGATTATATACCTACTACTTGGGATGATTTGAAACTTGCCATGCGACATACTTTCGTCCCTGCTTATTATACTCGTGACATGATTAAGAAGTTGCAACACTTAAAACAAGGTAGTGAAACTGTAACAAAATATTATGATGATTTACAAACTACCTTGTTGCATTCCTCTTTAGAAGAAAGTGAAGATGATTTTATGGATAGATTTTGAGGAGGATTAAACCGTGATATTCAAGAGATACTAATTCATGAAGAGTGTTATCCTATGGACCATTTGTTTCATCTTGCTTGCAAAGCTGAACAGGAAATAAAACGACGTGTTGGCCACGAGGAGAACAAGCGCACGGTGGACATTCCAAGAGTTGATATGATTGTTCCTTCAACTACTAGGCATACTATGACAACCACATCCGTTGTTGTCAGGACTACATCACCTCCACCATGTGACACATCGCCCCCGAGAGTGGCTACATCATCTGAGTTGATCATAAGAGGTAATGACAAAGGTACTGATCTTCCATCTCTACATGAGAATGATGAATGCCTTGTCAATTTGAATGCACCATCTGATGAGCTACCCACTACTTTGATCACACCACCTATTTTAGAGGACTACGTTGATAATTTGACTTTGCCATGTGATCAAACAACTGAAATACCAACAATTTTGAGTGCACCCATTGAATTAACTATTGATGCAAAAGAACCAATGTTTAATCATTTTGATATGACCTCTAATCTTGGTGATGATTCTGTGTTGAATGACTTATTGCATGTTTGCTTATTTAAGCATGTTGTAGCATGTAAATTTGATGCAAGTAAGGTTTATTCACCAATGTTGGGATGGTTTAATGATGAACATTGTCAATCTTTTGAAATGAATAAGAGCTTCACTTATATGTGCAAAATGAGTTGCAATATTTTCATGCCTTCTACTTCTTGTGCTAATTTTTTGGCTTTAGATTTTATGAACTATGCAAGTTACTCATCTATTCATGTGTCATATATGCAAAAATAAAGGGAAGTAAAAATGGATGACATATACATATACAACATGTACACCTTGTCTCTTTTGTTAGCCACATTTCAGATTAAGCAACGCCGAGGACGGCTTTATTTTCAAGAAGGGGAGGATGATGAGGACATGACTACCTTGGATATGACCAAAAATATTACATATATGCATATTTGTCAGGTGATTTCTAGTGCAAACTATTCAATAATCTATTTATGTTATCCAGAACAAAAATATTTCACACACTTTTGTGTTTTGTCTAATTGCAGGTGTATGGGACATTTGTACAATCCACATATGAAGATAAGGAAGAAAGAGATGTTTATTTGCTGTCCAAAAAGTTCTCTCACGTCACTTTTGGCCCAAGAGAAGATAGAGTCCAAGTCTCTCACGTTCTGGATTTAGATTCGGACTGCACAGACATACCTGACTCAAAACGCACACAAGTTTTTCATACGGACTCCGAATTGGGTGATTCTTTTTTTGTTGGAAACTAGATTTCGTGCACTTTCCAACCCAATTGGAATCACCTTCAAATTCGTCCAGAGCGTTGAGTTGTGGACGAAACAATCTGATGCTGCGGCAGAATCCGAGTCAAACTACAAGTCCAAAGGTGTTACATCACCTCCACTTGGGCCCATTGGCCTTGTACGACCTAGATTTAGTTTTAGGCTGCCTTGGGACGTCCTCCCACCTCCTTGGCCGCCACCCCTTGCTCCTATATAAGTAGATCCATCTAGTAGCTTTTCCTTGGGATTTGTTTAGTTAAAAGTTAGCCATTGCAACTTCGTGTACTTCGTTTGTGTCCAACGACCAGACCAAGACCGCTTCCGGATCCCCACCATTATCAATACTTCATATATATTTGCAATATTCAGATTGCTTTATCATATTCTTGCTCGTTCTTCGATTGCTTGCAGGAATAGACCTTCGTGGTCAGGTTGACCGTGCTTCCAGCATCGTCAGTAACCTCAGGAGATTGGTTTAGCGATTGCTAAGGCGCAACGTCGTGCACGTTTGTAGTCGGATCGTCAAAGTCGTCTCCACCAAATCGATAGTTATCATCTCATCGAAAGATCGGGACCCTCGCCTCTATCAAGTGGTATCAGTTTTCAGGTTGCTCGGTGAGAATTTCCAGTTTTCCTAGATTAGATTTATTTTCTTACCTATTGTCCAAGAAAAAGCCACAAAAAAGAGTTAGATCTATTCATCCTTGGTCCAAGCCAGTCTGAGCCTTTGCAATTTTCTTTTCATTGCTTGCATAGTTGAATTATCGGTTGCATCGTCGTGTCGAGTTGCTGGTCTTAGTGTCTAGTTCGTTTAGAGTTTCGAGTTCTGTTCACATTAGTCACGCCACCGCTGCATCATTATCTCTTCCGCTGTCCACCACCCATCCCTCAATTTCCACCACGTGCTACCCACCATTCATTATCATAATAATAGTTGAGATCGTTCACATCTTCACTTGATCCAATCTGCATCTTATCTAGTTTGTTTTGGAAAGAGGGAGAAAAAAAGAGAGAAAAAAACGAGAAAAAAAAGGAGAAAAAAAGTCAGAGAGAAAAAAAGGAGAGAAAGAAAAAAAAAGTGTGAGGAAAAAAAAGAGAAGAAAAAAAAACAAAAAAAATCGGCACAAACTTTTTCAGAGGAAAGTTGGAGACAAAGTTGTTGATATATCCTGCTTGGCTGTTGTTTCACCTCATTATCTTTACTGCCGTTGTGATCTTCACTTATATCTTGCTGTCCAGAGCTACTTACTATCCTTTATTGATGCTAGTTGTGCTACGACGTGACCTCATTAGTGTTCTAGGCTCGCGTCTCTAGTCCAGTCTAGCCTAGGACCAGCACAGTACCGTCGTTGAGCGTTTATTCAACATTGCATCTTTGAATTGATTATTGCTAATCTTTTGCTACCATATATAGCCAACCCAGCTCCACATATTTCTACACCGTGTATACGTACGCTCCCCTGGCAATCGCTTTACTCAATATTCGGAGTTACTTGACACCGCTGGTTGCTGATCACCGCCTGCTGCATGGTAAGAACTTGTAAGACATTGATATTTGCTTTACTGTGAGCGTTTTACCACCACATCCTAGTAGTTATAGGAACATTATTTTTGGGTTTTGTTTCTTGTTCTACTAATCATGACAGGATGCAGAGTCAATTCATGGGCTTTGTCGATCGTGGGAGACGTGCCACCACCTTTGCAAATACCACAACCATCACGAGAGGTGCACAAACATCCAAATGCACATGATCAGGTTAATGTATCTATACCACCATTTAATGGCCGTTTTAAACCTGCTTTATATATTGAATGGGAGTTCGACATAAAAAATATATCTGCTTCCCATAATTTCGATGAACATAAAAAGGTTAAGGTTGCGGTTGGTTCTTTCACTGGTTATGCTTTGGTTTGGTGGAGTGAATATTGTCGGTTACACCCTGATTATATACCTACTACTTGGGATGATTTGAAACTTGCCATGCGACATACTTTCGTCCCTGCTTATTATACTCGTGACATGATTAAGAAGTTGCAACACTTACAACAAGGTAGTGAAACTGTAACAAAATATTATGATGATTTACAAACTACCTTGTTGCATTCCTCTTTAGAAGAAAGTGAAGATGATTTTATGGATAGATTTTGGGGAGGATTAAACCGTGATATTCAAGAGATACTAATTCATGAAGAGTGTTATCCTATGGACCATTTGTTTCATCTTGCTTGCAAAGCTGAACAGGAAATAAAACGACGTGTTGGCCACGAGGAGAACAAGCGCACGGTGCACATTCCAAGAGTTGATATGATTGTTCCTTCAACTACTAGGCATACTATGACAACCACATCCGTTGTTGTCAGGACTACATCACCTCCACCATGTGACACATCGCCCCTGAGAGTGGCTACATCATCTGAGTTGATCATAAGAGGTAATGACAAAGGTACTGATCTTCCATCTCTACATGAGAATGATGAATGCCTTGTCAATTTGAATGCACCATCTGATGAGCTATCCACTACTTTGATCACACCACCTATTTTAGAGGACTACGTTGATAATTTGACTTTGCCATGTGATCAAACAACTGAAATACCAACAATTTTGAGTGCACCCATTGAATTAACTATTGATGCAAAAGAACCAATGTTTAATCATTTTGATATGACCTCTAATCTTGGTGATGATTCTGTGTTGAATGACTTATTGCATGTTTGCTTATTTAAGCATGTTGTAGCATGTAAATTTGATGCAAGTAAGGTTTATTCACCAATGTTGGGATGGTTTAATGATGAACATTGTCAATCTTTTGAAATGAATAAGAGCTTCACTTATATGTGCAAACTGAGTTGCAATATTTTCATGCCTTCTACTTCTTGTGCTAATTTTTTGGCTTTAGATTTTATGAACTATGCAATTTACTCATCTATTCATGTGTCATATATGCGAAAATCAAGGGAAGTAAAAATGGATGACATATACATATACAACATGTACACCTTGTCTCTTTTGTTAGCCACATTTCAGATTAAGCAACGCCGAGGACAGCTTTATTTTCAAGAAGGGGAGGATGATGAGGACATGACTACCTTGGATATGACAAAAAATATTGCATATATGCATATTTGTCAGGTGATTTCTAGTGCAAACTATTCAATAATCTATTTATGGTGTCCAGAACAAAAATACTTCACACACTTTTGTGTTTTGTCTAATTGCAGGTGTATGGGACATTCGTACAATCCACATATGAAGATAAGGAAGAAAGAGATGTTTATTTGCTGTCCAAAAAGTTCTCTCACGTCACTTTTGGCCCAAGAGAAGATAGAGTCCAAGTCTCTCACGTTCTGGATTCAGATTCGGACTGCACAGACACACCTGACTCAAAACGCACACAAGTTTTTCATACGGACTCCGAATTGGGTGATTCGTTTTTTGTTGGAAACTAGATTTCGTGCACTTTCCAACCCAATTGGAATCACCTTCAAATTCGTCCGGAGTGTTGAGTTGTGGACGAAACAATCTGATGCTGCAGTAGAATCCGAGTCAAACTACAAGTCCAAAGGTGTTACATCACCTCCACTTGGGCCCATTGGCCTTGTACGACCTAGATTTAGTTTTAGGCTGCCTTGGGACGTCCTCCCACCTCCTTGGCCGCCACCCGTTGCTCCTATATAAGTAGATCCATCTAGTAGCTTTTCCTTGGGATTTGTTTAGTTAAAAGTTAGCCATTGCAACTTCGTGTACTTTGTTTGTGTCCAACGACCAGACCAAGACCGCTTACGGATCCCCACCTTTATCAATACTTCATCTATATTCGCAATATTCAGATTGCTTTATCATATTCTTGCTTGTTCTTCGATTGCTTGCAGGAATAGACCTTCGTGGTCAGGCTGACCGTGCTTCCGGCATCGTCAGTAACCTCAGGAGATTGGTTTAGTGATTGCTAAGGCGCAACGTCGTGCTCGTTTGTAGTCGGATCATCAAAGTCGTCTCCACCAAATCGATAGTTATCATCTCATCGAAAGATCGGGACCCTCGCCTCTATCAAGTATAGTGATTGTTTCTACCATGGTGTACAGAATTTTTATCAAATTGCCATGGTCTACCAAGTAATAAGGAACATGCTTGCATAGGTACCACATCACAATCAACATAATCAGCATATGTAGAGATACTAAAATGCACACGAACAGTACGTGTTACCTTAACCTTGCCGCTGTTGTTGAACCATTGGATGTAGTAAGGATGTGGATGTGGTCTTGTGGTGAGGGAAAGCTTCTCCACCATCTCCATGCTAGCCAAATTGTTGCAGCTCCCTCCGTCTATTATGACGCGCACAGAACGTTCCTTCACAACTCCCTTGGTATGGAACAAATTGTGCCTCTGATTTTGCTCAGCTTGTGTGACCTGCACACTCAAAACACGTTGAGCAACTAAACATTCATACCTGTCAGCGTCTTCAGGAGCCATGTATTGCGTCTCATGATCAGAATCATCTCCACCATGTTCTTCACGTGTAATAAGAGCCAAAGTCTCCTCATCATAGTCACTAGCGGACTCATATCCACCATCCGCGGTAGCAATCATCACACGCGGAGATTTGCATTCTCTCGCATAATGACCTCCTCCCTTACAACGACGACAAATAATATCACTTGTGTGCCCTGTTGATGCCATGGAAGAAGAAGAACGCTGTGCAGGCCCCGCAGGTGCGCTCTTGGCAGATAATGGTAGTTGTGCCTGTTTTCTTGTATCACGGCTGGAGGTGGCACCGGATGGAGGTGCTGGTGCAGTTGAAGTAGAAGATGCACGTGGTGTCCATGATGAAGGTCGGCCTGCAGAAAAGTTAGTTCGCCCCAATGCTTGTCGATCCTGCACTTCACGTTCAGCTTTACAAGCAAGATGGAATAAACGAGTGATATTAGTATACTCCTTATAGTCTAGAATGGTCTGAATCTCTCTATTTAATCCACCCAGAAAACGTGCAAGCATAGCTTCATTCTCCTCAACAATACCACATCTAATCATGCCAGTTTGTAATTCCTGATAATATTCTTCTACAGAATTTTTCCCTTGTCTTAAACGCTGCAATTTTTGAAGCAATTCACGTTGATAATATGGTGGAACCCAACGTGTACGCATAGCAGTTTTCAATGCAGCCCAAGTAGTTGGAATAGGATATAATCTACAATGTTCAGACCACCATACACATGCAAAACTAGTGAAAGCACAAACAGCAGCAGCAACCCGTCTCTCCTCGGGATATTGTAAACATGTAAAACGTTGTTCAGTTTCTAACTCCCAAGTAAGATATATATCAGGAACATATCTACCCTCAAATGGTGGAATATTCAATTTCAGTTTAGGAATATGGACATCATCTCGTACCTGAGGTGGTGGTGCAGGCCTACCATTACGAATATATACCTGAGGTCGACCTGCTGGTGGTGGTGCAGGTGGCTGCACGTAGTGCTGATTTAGATCAACCTCATCCTCATAATCTCCCACATAATCATCCTCCTCCGCATCAGCAGCAGGAGCCACAGAAGTATCAACAGCAGCACCAACAGTTTGGCCAAACGCAAGAGGAACATGGCTCGCTCGGCGAAGGTCTGTTTCGCGATGTGGAGGTAGTCGTTGTTGTTGTTGTTGGAGAGGTGCGTTAGGTGCAGCGGGTGGTGGTGGTGGAAGACGCGCGAGCAATTCATTAAACTTGTTGTCGAGCTTTGTTTTGAACGTCTTCTCCATGCCATCTATCTTCTCCATGGCCTCTTCAAATCTGTTTAGCACATCTTGCACCTGTCCACTCATCATTTGCTGAAATTTATCATGCAAATCCTTATTCGTCATGTTCTCCCAGTCAGTCTCGTCGGCTTGTGATCCTGGCATGGTTAGCAGCAATAGAAACACACAAGAATATGATCCTACAGACTACTAACAAGAGGTGGTGGTGGGTGTCACAAATCCGTCAAGCAAAACTCAAATTCTTACCAGTTCTTACCCAGCAGCAGGCGGTGATCGGCAACCGTTGTAGTCAAAACTCTCAAAGCTTGGATAGAGCGATTACCAGGGAGAGTCAAACGCACGACGTAGATGTATGTGGAGCTGGGAAGGCTTATAATATGGTAGCAAAAAGGGTCAGCAATAATCAATTCAGAGATGCAAAGTTGAATAAACGCTCAACGACGGTACTGTGCTGGTCCTAGGCTAGAATGTGCTAGAGACGCGAGCCTAGAACACCAACAAAATCACGGCGCGGCACGTAAACAAGGGAAAAGCACACTCTGGAATTTTTATTTTCGCTCTTTTCTTTTGCGCTCTTTTTTTTGCGCTGCTTTTTTTTTGCGAAAAATCACTATAATGGCGAGTGTCTCAAAACTCTTCCTAGCTCAAACTGACAGGATGGGCACGAAATTTTTTCGACCAATTTTTTTTTTTTTTGACTGCCCGGACCCAAAATCTGGAAACGGGTCAAAAAAAACTTCCTATAATGGCACCTGTCTCAAAACACTCAGAAACACCTAAAAATAGGATAGCCGGAAATTTTTTCGAAAAATGCGTTTTCGAAAAATTTTGGGCCTAAACGGAGCGTGGTTTCCGGACTCTTTTTTTTTCGAAACCTACTCCGGCAAGGAAACACGAATAGGAATCTAGATGGATCTCGAAAACAAACCTAATATGACAAGAACTCGGATTGGTGGTGGATATATGGTGGTAGATGGCAGCGGTGGTGGTATATGACAGCTGTGGTGGTATATGGATACGGATTCGAACCGGTGGCGGATAAGCGGTGGTGGTAGATGGCAGGGGTGATGATGATGGTGCGGCGGCGGCGTGACAACTTATGACCAGAACTCGAAACTCTAAAAGACTAGACTCTAAGACCAGCAACTAGACACGACGATGCAACCGCAAATTCAACAAAGCAAAACCCTAAAAAGATTATGCAAAGGCTCAGATTGGTTCGGATATGATAAACTAACCCTAATTTTTTTTGTGGCTTTTTCGTGGACTATAGGTATGAAGAACAGACTCGATCTAAACTACGAAAAACTGTAAAATCTCACCGAGCAACCTGGAAATCTGATACCACTTGATAGAGGCGGGGTGTCCCGTCTTTCGATGAGATGATGGATATCGCTTTGGTGGAAGTCGACTTTGACGATCCGACTACGAACGTGCGAGGACGTCGCGCCTTAGCAATCGCTAAACCAACTCCGAGAGGTTATCGACCACGCCGGAGCACGATCAACCTGACCACGAGGGTCTGTTTCCTGCGAGCAAACGAAGAACAAGCAAGAAACTAAGATTGCAATCTGGATATTGCGAATATAAGATGAAAGCTTTATTGATCAAGGTGGGGTTCTGTGACGCCTTTGTCTGGTCGTTGAACACAAACGAAGTACGCGAAGTTGCAGCTATGGCGAACTTTTAATCTAAACAAAACCCAAGCAAAAGCTACTAGATGGATCTACTTATATAGGAGCAAGGGGTGGCGGCCAAGGAGGTGGGAGGACGTCCCAAGGCAGCCTAAAACTAAATCTAGGTCGTACAAGGCCAATGGGCCCAAGTGGAGGTGATGTAACACCTTTGGACTTGTAGTTTGACTCGGATTCTGCTGCAGCATCAGATTGTTTCGTCCACAACTCAACGCTCCGGACGAATTTGAAGGTGATTCCAATTGGGTTGGAAAGTGCACGAAATCTAGTTTCCAACAAAAAAACGAATCACCCAATTCGGAGTCCGTATGAAAAACTTGTGTGCGTTTTGAGTCAGGTGTGTCTGTGCAGTCCGAATCTGAATCCAGAACGTGAGAGACTTGGACTCTATCTTCTCTTGGGCCAAAAGTGACGTGAGAGAACTTTTTGGACAGCAAATAAACATCTCTTTCTTCCTTATCTTCATATGTGGATTGTACAAATGTCCCATACACCTGCAATTAGACAAAACACAAAAGTGTGTGAAGTATTTTTGTTCTGGATAACATAAATAGATTATTGAATAGTTTGCACTAGAAATCACCTGACAAATATGCATATATGCAATATTTTTGGTCATATCCAAGGTAGTCATGTCCTCATCATCCTCCCCTTCTTGAAAATAAAGCCGTCCTCGGCGTTCCTTAATCTGAAATGTGGCTAACAAAAGAGACAAGGTGTACATGTTGTATATGTATATTTCATCCATTTTTACTTCCCTTGATTTTTGCATATATGACACATGAATAGATGAGTAACTTGCATAGTTCATAAAATCTAAAGCCAAAAAATTAGCACAAGAAGTAGAAGGCATGAAAATATTGCAACTCAGTTTGCACATATAAGTGAAGCTCTTATTCATTTCAAAAGATTGACAATGTTCATCATTAAACCATCCCAACATTGGTGAATAAACCTTACTTGCATCAAATTTACATGCTATAACATGCTTAAATAAGCAAACATGCAATAAGTCATTCAACACAGAATCATCACCAAGATTAGACGTCATATCAAAATGATTAAACATTGGTTCTTTTGCATCAATAGTTAATTCAATGGGTGCACTCAAAATTGTTGGTATTTCAGTTGTTTGATCACATGGCAAAGTCAAATTATCAACGTAGTCCTCTAAAATAGGTGGTGTGATCAAAGTAGTGGGTAGCTCATCAGATGGTGCATTCAAATTGACAAGGCATTCATCATTCTCATGTAGAGATGGAAGATCAGTACCTTTGTCATTACCTCTTATGATCAACTCAGATGATGTAGCCACTCTCGGGGGCGATGTGTCACATGGTGGAGGTGATGTAGTCCTGACAACAACGGATGTGGTTGTCATAGTATGCCTAGTAGTTGAAGGAACAATCATATCAACTCTTGGAATGTGCACCGTGCGCTTGTTCTCCTCCTGGCCAACACGTCGTTTTATTTCCTGTTCAGCTTTGCAAGCAAGATGAAACAAATGGTCCATAGGATAACACTCTTCATGAATTAGTATCTCTTGAATATCACGGTTTAATCCTCCCCAAAATCTATCCATAAAATCATCTTCACTTTCTTCTAAAGAGGAATGCAACAAGGTAGTTTGTAAATCATCATAATATTTTGTTACAGTTTCACTACCTTGTTGTAAGTGTTGCAACTTCTTAATCATGTCACGAGTATAATAAGCAGGGACGAAAGTATGTCGCATGGCAAGTTTCAAATCATCCCAAGTAGTAGGTATATAATCAGGGTGTAACCGACAATATTCACTCCACCAAACCAAAGCATAACCAGTGAAAGAACCAACCGCAACCTTAACCTTTTTATGTTCATCGAAATTATGGGAAGCAAATATATTTTTTATGTCGAACTCCCATTCAATATATAAAGCAGGTTTAAAACGGCCATTAAATGGTGGTATAGATACATTAACCTGATCATGTGCATTTGGATGTTTGTGCACCTCTCGTGACGGTTGTGGTACTTGCAAAGGTGGTGGCACGTCTCCCGCGATCGACGAAGCCCATGAATTGACTCTGGATCCTGTCATGATTAGTAGAACAAGAAACAAAACCCAAAAATAATGTTCCTATAACTACTAGGATGTGGTGGTAAAACGCTCACAGTAAAGCAAATATCAATGTCTTACACGTTCTTACCATGCAGCAGGCGGTGATCGGCAACCAGCGGTGTCAAGTAACTCCGAATATTGAGTAAAGCGATTGCCAGGTGATAGAGGCAAAGGTGTCCCGTCTTTCGATGAGATGGTGGATTTCGCTTTGGTGGAAGTCGACTTTGACGATCCGACTACGAACGTGCGAGGACGTCGCGCCTTAGCAATCGCTAAACCAACTCCGAGAGGTTATTGACCACGCCGGAGCACGATCAACCTGACCACGAAGGTCTGTTTCCTGCGAGCAAACGAAGAACAAGCAAGAAACTAAGATTGCAATCTGGATATTGCGAATATAAGATGAAAGCTTTATTGATCAAGGTGGGGTTCTGTGACGCCTTTGTCTGGTCGTTGAACACAAACGAAGTACGCGAAGTTGCAGCTATGGCGAACTTTTAATCTAAACAAAACCCAAAGTCTAAACGATGCCCTAAGGGCTGTATATATGGAGGAAGAGGGGGGGAATTTCGTGGCCCTTGGTGGAGGGGTCCGAAATCAACCCTATCTCTTGTTTACCCACACATACGGACTCTAAAAATAGCCTATACTTATGTATTTCGAAATTACATGGGCCTGGCCCAATAATAAGGTGACGCAGCACCTAAAATAGCCTCGGGACGAAATTTATGAAGTGGCATCTTGTATATTTCGTCCAAGGCTTCATGCACCCATTATGGTGGCTTCAAAGTCCTGAAATCATCACTTGTAACTCCGTTCTTGTTCCCCTTGCGCATGCCATCATCTCCATGCTTGTTCTTGCTCCAATGTTCATCCTTCTCCAAGCTAGGCCCTTCATTTGTAAGCAAAACAAATGTATCCAATTTAGGCCGCATCATATTCTCATGAACATTAGAATCATTACCAAGAAACGAAAGTACCTGGTAATTTAGTTGGCGTGCACGAGCTCTAGTAATTGGTCCAGTATGTATAGCAGCAGGGGCTGTGGGTGTAACAATTGTATTGATGTCCTCATCACAAAGTACTAGTTCATCCCAATCCTATGAGGAGAGAGGTCTTGATGATTGTCATCTCCAAGAGGAGGTCTTGATATCCACAAGTGGATCTTATCACATGGAGGCCTTGAACTCCATGGGAGTGGTCTCTCTCTCTCTCAAGAGGAGAAGGTAGGAGCAAAGTGTAAGGGCATATTTATCCCTAAGGCGTTTTGGTGATTTATGACAATGCTTTTGCGGACTAATCGTGTGCCTTGAGTTTCTCAGACGCTTCATCGCTATGCACAAGACGGTTCGGTGCCCCTCGAAGACTATTGAAGACGGCGTTGTTCTATGTTTCTTTTTGGTGGATTTGAATCGTAGGAGAGCTGTAATATTAAGAGGGGGTCCGCGTCGGAAAGGTTTGGGTGGAATCATCACGCACACGTTTTCCATCTTGTCTCCACCTTTCCCTTCCACTTTGGAGCTTCCCCCGGTTATCCTCTTTGTGATTGTCCTGGCTGCTATTGCTGAGTTTGCGGTAGTACTGCTCCATGGAGCGGTAGTACCGCAAGCACCTGCGGTAGAACCGCTGGAGCCCATGGTAGTACCGCTCCTCTGGAGTCGTAGTACCGTGACTCCCAGGCCTAGTGCCGCTGCGGTGCGGTAGTAGGGGCGGATGTAATTTTTTACATCCGCGCACCCACGATAGTACCGCACATCACGTGCGGTAGTACCGCTGGTGCCAACAGTAGTACCGCTCCCCTGGAGTCGTAGTATCGTGGCCCTCATTCCTAGTACCGCTGCTTCACGGTAGTAGGAGTGGATGTAATTTTTTACATCCGCGCCTCCACGGTAGTACCGCACTTAGTGCGCGGTAGTACCACGCGCGGCCTCGTTCAGCTGCCATACGGTAGTACCGCTCCCTAGCAGTAGTACCGCGTCGGTTATTTGCATTGTTTCTTTTCCAGCGGAAGTAGGCACGGATGTATTTTTATTCATCTGCGCCCTTCGTAGGCTAGGACTTTCCTGCCTTGCGGTACTACCACAAGGGGGAGCGGTAGTACCGCGCTCGCGGAAGTACTGCTCTTAGTCAGGCATGTCCTACTCTCTACTGCTGCCACGGAAGTACCATGGTCCCTCACGGTAGTACCGCGTGGCCTTGCGGTAGTACCGCGTTCCTGGAGCGGTAGTACCGCATGTCGCGGGCTGGACATGTGGATAACGGTTGGATCTTTTCCATAGGTATAAAAGGGGTGTCTTCTACCTCTAGTTGACTACCTCTTCCACATCTAAGCTCCATTGTTGCTCCAAGCTCCATTTTCGCCCGATCTCTCTCCCTAGCCAATCAAACTTGTTGATTTGCTCGGGATTAGTTGAGAAGGCCTCGATCTACACTTCCACCAAGAGAGATTTGATTCCCCTCACTTATCCCTAGCGTATCTTGTTACTCTTGGGTGTTTGAGCACCCTAGACGGTTGAGGTCACCTCAGAGCCATAGTCCATTGTGGTGAAGCTTCATGGTGCCGTTGGGAGCCTCCAATTAAGTTGTGGAGATTGCCCCAACCTTGTTTGTAAAGGTTCGGTCGCCGCCTTCAAGGGCACCAATAGTGGAATCACGGCATCTCGCATTGTGTGAGGGCGTGAGGAGAATACGGTGGCCCTAGTGGCTTCTTGGGGAGCATTGTGCCTCCACACCGCTCTAACGGAGACGTACTTCCCCTCAAAAGGAAGGAACTTTGGTAACACATCCTCGTCTCCACCGGCTCCACTCTTGGTTATCTCCCGCCTTTACTTTTGCAAGCTTACTTGTGTTGTATCCCTTGCTTGCTCGTGTGCTTGTTGTTGGTGCATCATATAGGTTGTTCACCTAGTTGCATATCTAGACAACCTACTTTGATGTAAAGTTTAATTTGGTAAAGAAAAGCTAAAAATTGTTAGTTGCCTATTCACCCCCCCCCTCTAGTCAACTATATCGATCCTCTCAATTGGTATCAGAGCCTCGTCTCTTTATTAAGGACTTTGCCGTCCGAAGAGTATGGTTGACACCATAGACCATGGGGAGGAGGAGCACTCCGGTGTGAATCTGATCTCGTCTATGGGTGATGGGGAAACCATGGTGTCCCATGAGGAATTCAATGTGGCCTTGGACACATTGAAAACCTCCATGATAACCACGGTAGAAAGCATGTTTAATAAATTCTTAGAAGGACTTAAACTACCTACCTCGCCATTGAAAGTGGGTGATCCTACTAACAAGGTGACGGATGCTAACTCCAACAAGGGGGAAGATAATAGTGAGAAGGGTCCTTCTACTAATGGTAGAAATGGCACCGGCATCTTTGCCCATGTGGAACCTCCAACTTATGGAGGACCGACTCCCTCTACTCATTTAAATCATGCCGGTCCTCCTCCTAAGATTGTGAAAAATGAGGATTTTGATTCTTGGGTGTATCGCTTCAAGCGTCATTTAAATCATGTGAATACTAACCTTTGGAGAATCATTGAAGAAGGTTTCTATCCCCATGACCGAAGCAACTTCACCCCAAGAGAAGTGGTGGATAATCAATTCAATGAGAGTGATCTCTTCATTATCCAAGATGCAATCCTTCCCGAAGATCTCCCTCATCTTCGACCCCATGCCATGGCCAAAGACGCATGGCAATGTGTTGTGTCTCTCTATCGAGGAAGTGCTAGCATTCAATGCTCCAACTATGAAGTGGTGCAAGATGAAGCCGATGAGTTTGCAATGAAAGAAGATGAAGAACCTCGTGAGCTCTTTCGAAGAGTGACCAAACTCGCGATCTCACTCCGAGATCATGGGAGCAAGGACATGGATGACAATTGGATCAAGTGCAAGTTCCTCATGGCCATGATGCCCTACAACAAGGCCATGTCCTCCGTCATTCGTCAAAGACCGGACTTCCACTCCATGACCTCAAGTGAAGTGTTGGATGAGTTCGTTGCAATGAGCATCTTGGACAAGACCGCTGACAATGCGGTGCTCCATTCTCAAAGGGAAAAGAAACCCAACCTTGCCTTGAAGGCCAAGGTTATTGTGGAAGAAGAGGAATAAGAGGAATATGAGGAGAGCAACCCCGAAGACACGAAATATGATTATCATGAGCACATGGCTCTTGCTTCAAGACAATTTTGGAGCAAGAAGAATTCAAGACCCAACTTCAACAAGAACAACTCAAGTGGCTTCAAGGGCAAGCAACGAGTTAGAACTTGTTTCAACTGTGGCAATGTGAGCCATTTCGTTGCGAATTGTCCTTACGAGAAGTGGGAAGACAATGGTGGCAAGTTCATCCGAAAAGACAAAGCCAAGTCCTTCCCCAACAAGAACAACTTCACCAAGAAGACTCCTATTCATGGGCTGGTGGTTCAAGAAGAATACCATGAGGATGACGATGATGATGAAAATGGAGAAGCAATGGCCATGGCCTCCGTTGCCATTGCTACCACTCCCCGGGTGTCTCTCTTTGATTCACCCAACGAGAACATCACCGCCAAGTGCCTCGTGACTAAAGCCTCTAACAAGGTAACCCCCAACATCAAAACCACCATCATTACTAATCCCTCTTTGGAGGGTTGCATTGATGAACATGAGGGGTCTAATGAGGATGTGAATGAATTTGAGTCATTTATGAGTAAGCTCAAGGGCAAATCCAAGAAGCACTTTGTTGCTCTCTTGGAACAACTTGGTGAAGCCAATGACATGATCGAGGCTCACGAAGAAACCATCTCTAAGATGGAAGGTCATAGTCGTGACTATGCCAATGAGATATCGGATCTCTCTAATGCTCTTGAGGAAGAGCGTGGGCATCGTTTGACTCTTGAGGAGTCATACAACGATGACCATGCTAAGTTAAAGAAAGATCTTAATCATGCTCTTGTCGTGTCTCGTGTGCTAACTTCCGAGAAGGCTAAACTTGGGGTTGATCATGCTAGACTCAAGGAGGAGTTTGATGTACTTGACAAGGCCCACAAGGTCTTGAAGGGTGCTCACGCTAACCTCAAGGAGTCTCATGCTCAACTCCAAGTTAAGCTAACCAAGGAAAAGGCCACCTTTCCTCATATGGTATTAATTGATAATGCATATGCTACTAACCCGTGTTGTGAGCATGTGCATCTTGTGGAGGAGAATGCCAAGTTGAAGGATCAACTTGAGAAAGGCCTTGTGACATGCATTCAAGGTGAGAAGAACCTCAACGACCTTTTGAGCAATCGAAAGGAAGTTGTGGCCAAGAAGGGAATTGGGTTTGCTCCCAGATCCAAGAATAAGAAGAAGAACGACAAGACCAAACGACCTCCTCCTCTCAAGCAAACTTTTGTGAAAGAGGGAGAGGGTGCTCCTAAGGAGAAGAAGGAAAATGTGAAGGGTGTTGAGGTCAAAAAGGGCAAAACCATCTCCTCCAACAAAGCCGGCGACTTTAACCCATCATATGTGTTGTGTCGTGCTAGTGACGGGCATGTTTATGCTAAATTTGTTGGTTCTCCTTATGAGTACATTGAATGGTCTATTTGGGTTCCTAAGACCCTTGTTACTAACATCAAAGGACCCATTACTAAATGAGTACTTAAAACCAAGCATTGATCTCTTGTAGGTGTTTGCTTCCGGTGGGGGATCATGGTTGCTCGATAGTGGAGAAACAAATCATATGGATGGGAGCAAGGACTTGGTGGTGGACGTGCAAAAGATTCCATCTATGCCCACCAATGTCGAGTGGGGTGATGCCTCACATTAGGTATTGGGTCTTGGCAAGGTTGTCATTTCTCATGATCTAACGATCGAGAAAGTCATGCTTGTTGAGTCCCTGGCATACAATTTACTTTCTGTTCGTCAACTTGCACTCATGGGTTTTGCCACTTTCTTTGACATTGATACCGTGGCCCTCTTGTGGAGCAAGACTCTTAAAGTAGCCTTTGTTGGGCATGTCGAGAACGGTCTCTATGTGATAAACTTTTTGGAGCGACCCACTAAGACCGTGACATGCCTAACGGCTAAAGTGGACGTGGGATGGCTTTGGCATCGCCGTTTAGCCCACGTCAATATGAGATCTTTGCAAAGTCTTCTCAAGGGGGACCATGTCCGTGGACTAACAAATGTTAGTTTTGCCAAAGATCGTGCTTGTAGTGCTTGTATTGAAGGAAAGCTTCATGAGGAGGCTCACCCTCCCACGACCATCATCTACTCGAAGAGACCCTTGGAGCTCCTTCACATGGATCTCTTTGGGCCCCCATCTTTTGATAGTCTTGGAGGTAGAAAGTATTGCTTGGTGATTGTGGATGATTATTCAAGATACACTTTGGTATACTTCTTCAAGAGGAAGAGTGAGACTCAACAAACCGTCATCGACTTTGCAAATGAAGCTCAACGTCAGCATGATGCAAAGATCTTGACAATAAGAAGTGACAGCGGCACCAAGTTCAAGAACTACACCTTGGATGAGTTTCTTAGTGATGAGGGATCAAGCATCAATATGCTGCACCATATACCCCTCAACAAAATGGTGTCGCGGAGAGGAAGAACCGGACGTTGATGGATGCGGCAAGGACCATGATGGCGGAGTTCAAGTCTCCATACAACTTTTGGGCCGAAGCCATCAACACAGCGTGTCATGCATCCAATCGGCTCTATCTCCACAAAGGCTTGAACAAGACTCCTTATGAGATACTCACCGGTAACAAGCCCAATCTCAAGTACTTCCGGGTTTTCGGGTGTAAGTGTTTCATTCTCAAGAAAAGTTTTCGTTTGTCTAAATTTGAGGCTAGAGCTTATGAGGGCATTTTTGTTGGTTATGCTACAAACTCTCGTGCTTACCGTGTTCTCAACAAGTCCACCGGACTCACTGAGGAGACGTGTAACATGGAGTTTGACGAAAATAACGGCTCCCAAGTGGAGCGAAGTGGTACTTGTGATGTAGGTGATGAAATTCCTCCCCAAGCCATAAGAAGAATGGGTATTGGTCATATTCTACCCATTGAGGAACCCCTTGTGGCCGAAGGAGAAGGTCAATGCTCCACTCAAGTGGAGCCATCACCTCCCCAAGACCCACATGCTTCCGAAGAACAAAGTGAAGGCCCTCAACCACGTGAATAAGACCAAGGACAAGATGATAGAGGCAAAGGTGTCCCGTCTTTCGATGAGATGGTGGATTTCGCTTTGGTGGAAGTCGACTTTGACGATCCGACTACGAACGTGCGAGGACGTCGCGCCTTAGCAATCGCTAAACCAACTCCGAGAGGTTATTGACCACGCCAGAGCACGATCAACCTGACCACGAGGGTCTGTTTCCTGCGAGCAAACGAAGAACAAGCAAGAAACTAAGATTGCAATCTGGATATTGCGAATATAAGATGAAAGCTTTATTGATCAAGGTGGGGTTCTGTGACGCCTTTGTCTGGTCGTTGAACACAAACGAAGTACGCGAAGTTGCAGCTATGGCGAACTTTTAATCTAAACAAAACCCAAAGTCTAAACGATGCCCTAAGGACATCAATACAATTGTTACACCCACAGCCCCTGCTGCTATACATACTGGACCAATTACTAGAGCTCGTGCACGCCAACTAAATTACCAGGTACTTTCGTGGACTGTAGGTATGAAGAACAGACTCGATCTAAACTACGAAAAACTGTAAAATCTCACCGAGCAACCTGGAAATCTGATACCACTTGATAGAGGCAAAGGTGTCCCGTCTTTCGATGAGATGGTGGATTTCGCTTTGGTGGAAGTCGACTTTGACGATCCGACTACGAACGTGCGAGGACGTCGCGCCTTAGCAATCGCTAAACCAACTCCGAGAGGTTATTGACCACGCCAGAGCACGATCAACCTGACCACGAGGGTCTGTTTCCTGCGAGCAAACGAAGAACAAGCAAGAAACTAAGATTGCAATCTGGATATTGCGAATATAAGATGAAAGCTTTATTGATCAAGGTGGGGTTCTGTGACGCCTTTGTCTGGTCGTTGAACACAAACGAAGTACGCGAAGTTGCAGCTATGGCGAACTTTTAATCTAAACAAACCCCAAAGTCTAAACGATGCCCTAAGGGCTGTATATATGGAGGAAGAGGGGGGAATTTCGTGGCCCTTGGTGGAGGGGTCCGAAATCAACCCTATCTCTTGTTTCCCCACACATACGGACTCTAAAAATAGCCTATACTTATGTATTTCGAAATTACATGGGCCTGGCCCAATAATAAGGTGACGCAGCACCTAAAATAGCCTCGGGACGAAATTTATGAAGTGGCATCTTGTATATTTCGTCCAAGGCTTCATGCACCCATTATGGTGGCTTCAAAGTCCTGAAATCATCACTTGTAACTCCGTTCTTGTTCTTGCTCCAATGTTCATCCTTCTCCAAGCTAGGCCCTTCATTTGTAAGCAAAACAAATGTATCCAATTTAGGCAGCATCATATTCTCATGAACATTAGAATCATTACCAAGAAACGAAAGTACCTGGTAATTTAGTTGGCATGCACGAGCTCTAGTAATTGGTCCAGTATGTATAGCAGCAGGGGCTGTGGGTGTAACAATTGTATTGATGTCCTCATCATTCATTGATGCTAGTTGTGCTACGCCCTGACCTTATTAGTGTTCTAGGCTCGCGTCTCTAGTCCGGTCTAGCCTAGGACCAGCACAGTACCGTCGTTGAGCGTTTATTCAACATTGCATCTTTGAATTGATTATTGCTAATCTTTTGCTACCATATATAGCCAACCCAGCTCCACATATTTCTACACCGTGTATACGTACGCTCCCCTGGCAATCGCTTTACTCAATATTCGGAGTTACTTGACACCGCTGGTTGCCGATCACCGCCTGCTGCATGGTAAGAACTTGTAAGACATTGATATTTGCTTTACTGTGAGCGTTTTACCACCACATCCTAGTAGTTATAGGAACATTATTTTTGGGTTTTGTTTCTTGTTCTACTAATCATGACAGGATCCAGAGTCAATTCATGGGCTTTGTCGATCGCGGGAGACGTGCCACCACCTTTGCAAATACCACAACCGTCACGAGAGGTGCAAAAACATCCAAATGCACATGATCAGGTTAATGTATCTATACCACCATTTAATGGCCGTTTTAAACCTGCTTTATATATTGAATGGGAGTTCAACATAAAAAATATATTTGCTTCCCATAATTTCGATGAACATAAAAATGTTAAGGTTGCGGTTGGTTCTTTCACTGGTTATGCTTTGGTTTGGTGGAGTGAATATTGTCGGTTACACCCTGATTATATACCTACTACTTGGGATGATTTGAAACTTGCCATGCGACATACTTTCGTCCCTGCTTATTATACTCGTGACATGATTAAGAAGTTGCAACACTTAAAACAAGGTAGTGAAACTGTAACAAAATATTATGATGATTTACAAACTACCTTGTTGCATTCCTCTTTAGAAGAAAGTGAAGATGATTTTATGGATAGATTTTGGGGAGGATTAAACCGTGATATTCAAGAGATACTAATTCATGAAGAGTGTTATCCTATGGACCATTTGTTTCATCTTGCTTGCAAAGCTGAACAGGAAATAAAACAACGTGTTGGCCACGAGGAGAACAAGCGCACGGTGCACATTCCAAGAGTTGATATGATTGTTCCTTCAACTACTAGGCATACTATGACAACCACATCCGTTGTTGTCAGGACTACATCACCTCCACCATGTGACACATCGTCCCCGAGAGTGGCTACATCATCTGAGTTGATCATAAGAGGTAATGACAAAGGTACTGATCTTCCATCTCTACATGAGAATGATGAATGCCTTGTCAATTTGAATGCACCATGTGATGAGCTACCCACTACTTTGATCACACCACCTATTTTAGAGGACTACGTTGATAATTTGACTTTGCCATGTGATCAAACAACTGAAATACCAACAATTTTGAGTGCACCCATTGAATTAACTATTGATGCAAAAGAACCAATGTTTAATCATTTTGATATGACCTCTAATCTTGGTGATGATTCTGTGTTGAATGACTTATTGCATGTTTGCTTATTTAAGCATGTTGTAGCATGTAAATTTGATGCAAGTAAGGTTTATTCACCAATGTTGGGATGGTTTAATGATGAACATTGTCAATCTTTTGAAAAGAATAAGAGCTTCACTTATATGTGCAAACTGAGTTGCAATATTTTCATGCCTTCTACTTCTTGTGCTAATTTTTTGGCTTTAGATTTTATGAACTATGCAAGTTACTCATCTCTTCATGTGTCATATATGAAAAAATCAAGGGAAGTAAAAATGGATGACATATACATATACAACATGTACACCTTGTCTCTTTTGTTAGCCACATTTCAGATTAAGCAACGCCGAGGACGGCTTTATTTTCAAGAAGGGGAGGATGATGAGGACATGACTACCTTGGATATGACCAAAAATATTGCATATATGCATATTTGTCAGGTGATTTCTAGTGCAAACTATTCAATAATCTATTTATGTTATCCAGAACAAAAATACTTCACACACTTTTGTGTTTTGTCTAATTGCAGGTGTATGGGACATTTGTACAATCCACATATGAAGATAAGGAACAAAGAGATGTTTATTTGCTGTCCAAAAAGTTCTCTCACGTCACTTTTGGCCCAAGAGAAGATAGAGTCCAAGTGATAGAGGCAAAGGTGTCCCGTCTTTCGATGAGATGGTGGATTTCGCTTTGGTGGAAGTCGACTTTGACGATCCGACTACGAACGTGCGAGGACGTCGCGCCTTAGCAATCGCTAAACCAACTCCGAGAGGTTATTGACCACGCCGGAGCACGATCAACCTGACCACGAGGGTCTGTTTCCTGCGAGCAAACGAAGAACAAGCAAGAAACTAAGATTGCAATCTGGATATTGCGAATATAAGATGAAAGCTTTATTGATCAAGGTGGGGTTCTGTGACGCCTTTGTCTGGTCGTTGAACACAAACGAAGTACGCGAAGTTGCAGCTATGGCGAACTTTTAATCTAAACAAAACCCAAAGTCTAAACGATGCCCTAAGGGCTGTATATATGGAGGAAGAAGGGGGAATTTCGTGGCCCTTGGTGGAGGGGTCCGAAATCAACCCTATCTCTTGTTTCCCCACACATACGGACTCTAAAAATAGCCTATACTTATGTATTTCGAAATTACATGGGCCTGGCCCAATAATAAGGTGACGCAGCACCTAAAATAGCCTCGGGACGAAATTTATGAAGTGGCATCTTGTATATTTCGTCCAAGGCTTCATGCACCCATTATGGTGGCTTCAAAGTCCTGGAATCATCACTTGTAACTCCGTTCTTGTTCCCCTTGCGCATGCCATCATCTCCATGCTTGTTCTTGCTCCAATGTTCATCCTTCTCCAAGCTAGGCCCTTCATTTGTAAGCAAAACAAATGTATCCAATTTAGGCAGCATCATATTCTCATGAACATTAGAATCATTACCAAGAAACGAAAGTACCTGGTAATTTAGTTGGCGTGCACGAGCTCTAGTAATTGGTCCAGTATGTATAGCAGCAGGGGCTGTGGGTGTAACAATTGTATTGATGTCCTCATCACAAGATCAACCTCAAGATGGTGGTGAACCACCAAATGACGTCTAAGGTCAAGTTCTCCCACTCGAGCAAGTTCAAGATCAAGAGCAAACTCAAGATTTTGAACAAGCTCAAGACAGCGCTCAAGATAATCAAGTTAATCCTCCTCCTTCCACTTCCGAGGAGGAATTAGAGCGTCGTGCCGTGAAGATTGCTTCCAAGCTCACCACCAAAGGTCATCTCATGGAGAATGTGGTTGGAAGCCTAAGAAAGGGGGTAAGCACTCGTAGACAGTTAGCAAACTATTGTGAACATCACGCATTTGTCTCTTGTGTTGAACCCCAAAAGGTCTATGAGGCGCTCGAAGATCCGGATTGGCTCAATGCCATGCATGAAGAACTCAACAACTTCGAGTACAACAAGTTGTGGAGATTGGTGCCAAGGCCATCGGGGAACCACAACGTCATTGGAACAAAGTGGATATTCAAGAACAAGCAAGATGCTCATGGGAACATCATTCGCAACAAGGCAAGATTGGTAGCACAAGGCTACTCCCAAGTCGAGGGTATCGACTACGGTGAAACCTTTGCTCCCGTTTCTCGCCTTGAATCCATACGTTTGTTGATTGCTTATGCTTCCCATCACAACTTTAAGTTGCAACAAATGGATGTGAAAAGTGCTTTCCTTAATGGTGATAGAGGCAAAGGTGTCCCGTCTTTCGATGAGATGATGGATATCGCTTTGGTGGAAGTCGACTTTGACGATCCGACTACGAACGTGCGAGGACGTCGCGCCTTAGCAATCGCTAAACCAACTCCGAGAGGTTATTGACCACGCCGGAGCACGATCAACCTGACCACGAGGGTCTGTTTCCTGCGAGCAAACGAAGAACAAGCAAGAAACTAAGATTGCAATCTGGATATTGCGAATATAAGATGAAAGCTTTATTGATCAAGGTGGGGTTCTGTGACGCCTTTGTCTGGTCGTTGAACACAAACGAAGTACGCGAAGTTGCAGCTATGGCGAACTTTTAATCTAAACAAAACCCAAAGTCTAAACGATGCCCTAAGGGCTGTATATATGGAGGAAGAGGGGGGAATTTCGTGGCCCTTGGTGGAGGGGTCCGAAATCAACCCTATCCCTTGTTTCCCCACACATACGGACTCTAAAAATAGCCTATACTTATGTATTTCGAAATTACATGGGCCTGGCCCAATAATAAGGTGACGCAGCACCTAAAATAGCCTCGGGACGAAATTTATGAAGTGGCATCTTGTATATTTCGTCCAAGGCTTCATGCACCCATTATGGTGGCTTCAAAGTCCTGAAATCATCACTTGTAACTCCGTTCTTGTTCCCCTTGCGCATGCCATCATCTCCATGCTTGTTCTTGCTGATAAGGACATGACTACCTTGGATATGACCAAAAATATTGCATATATGCATATTTGTAAGGTGATTTCTAGTGCAAACTATTCAATAATCTATTTATGTTATCCAGAACAAAAATACTTCACACACTTTTGTGTTTTGTCTAATTGCAGGTGTATGGGACATTTGTACAATCCACATATGAAGATAAGGAAGAAAGAGATGTTTATTTGCTGTCCAAAAAGTTCTCTCACGTCACTTTTGGCCCAAGAGAAGATAGAGTCCAAGTCTCTCACGTTCTGGATTCAGATTCGGACTGCACAGACACACCTGACTCAAAACGCACACAAGTTTTTCATACGGACTCCGAATTGGGTGATTCTTTTTTTGTTGGAAACTAGATTTTGTGCACTTTCCAACCCAATTGGAATCACCTTCAAATTCGTCCGGAGCGTTGAGTTGTGGACGAAACAATCTGATGCTGCAGCAGAATCCGAGTCAAACTACAAGTCCAAAGGTGTTACATCACCTCCACTTGGGCCCATTGGCCTTGTACGACCTAGATTTAGTTTTAGGCTGCCTTGGGACGTCCTCCCACCTCCTTGGCCGCCACCCCTTGCTCCTATATAAGTAGATCCATCTAGTAGCTTTTCCTTGGGATTTGTTTAGTTAAAAGTTAGCCATTGCAACTTCGTGTACTTTGTTTGTGTCCAACGACCAGACCAAGACCGCTTCCGGATCCCCACCATTATCAATACCTCATATATATTTGCAATATTCAGATTGCTTTATCATATTCTTGCTCGTTCTTCGATTGCTTGCAGGAATAGACCTTCGTGGTCAGGCTGACCGTGCTTCCGGCCTCGTCAGTAACCTCAGGAGATTGGTTTAGCGATTGCTAAGGCGCAACGTCGTGCACGTTTGTAGTCGGATCGTCAAAGTCGTCTCCACCAAATCGATAGTTATCATCTCATCGAAAGATCGGGACACCCCCGCCTCTATCAAGTGGTATCAGTTTTCATGTTGCTCGGTGAGAATTTCCAGTTTTTCCTAGATTAGATTTATTTTCTTACCTATTGTCCAAGAAAAAGCCACAAAACAAAAGTTAGATCTATTCATCCTTTGTCCTAGCCAGACTGAGCCTTTGCAATTTTCTTTTCATTGTTTGCATTATTGAATTATCGGTTGCATCGCCGTGTCGAGTTGCTGGTCTTAGTGTCTAGTTCCTTTAGAGTTTCGAGTTCTGTTCACATTAGTCACGCAGCCGCTGCATCATTATCCCAACCGCTGTCCACCATCCAATCCACCAATTTCCACCACGTGCTACGCACTGTTTATTGTCATAATCATAGTTGAGGTCACTCACATCTTCGCCTGATCGAATCTGCATCTTATCTAGTTTGTCTTGGAAAGAGGGAAAAAAAGAAGATAAAGAAAAAAAAGAGAGAAAAAAGGAAAGAAAAAAAAGAAAAAGAGGGAGAAGAAAAAGAAAAGAAAAAAGCGTGAAAAAAAAGAGAGAAGAAAAAAAATTGGATCTATCTAGAATCAATCTCGTACCTGAATTCGGATTGGAATCTGTTTTGTGCACTGTTCAGTAAAACAGCTTGGCTATTGTTTCACATCATTATCTTTACTGCCGTTGTGATCTTCACTTATATCTTGCTGTCCAGAGCTACTTTGTATCCTTCATTGATGCTGGTTGTGCTACGACGTGACCTCATTAGTGTTCTAGGCTCGCGTCTCTAGTCCGGTCTAGCCTAGGACCAGCACAGTACCGTCGTTGAGCGTTTATTCAACATTGCATCTTTGAATTGATTATTGCTAATCTTTTGCTACCATAATAGCCAACCCAGCTCCACATATTTCTACACCGTGTATACGTACGCTCCCGTGGCAATCGCTTTACTCAATATTCGGAGTTACTTGACACCGCTGGTTGCCGATCACCGCCTGCTGCATGGTAAGAACTTGTAAGACATTGATATTTGCTTTACTGTGAGCGTTTTACCACCACATCCTAGTAGTTATAGGAACATTATTTTTGGGTTTTGTTTCTTGTTCTACTAATCATGACAGGATCCAGAGTCAATTCATGGGCTTTGTCGATCGCGGGAGACGTGCCACCACCTTTGCAAATACCACAACCGTCACGAGAGGTGCACAAACATCCAAATGCACATGATCAGGTTAATGTATCTATACCACCATTTAATGGCCGTTTTAAACCTGCTTCATATATTGAATGGGAGTTCGACATAAAAAATATATTTGCTTCCCATAATTTCAATGAACATAAAAAGGTTAAGGTTGCGGTTGGTTCTTTCACTGGTTATGCTTTGGTTTGGTGGAGTGAATATTGTCGGTTACACCCTGATTATATACCTACTACTTGGGATGATTTGAAACTTGCCATGCGACATACTTTCGTCCCTGCTTATTATACTCGTGACATGATTAAGAAGTTGCAACACTTAAAACAAGGTAGTGAAACTGTAACAAAATATTATGATGATTTACAAACTACCTTGTTGCATTCCTCTTTAGAAGAAAGTGAAGATGATTTTATGGATAGATTTTGGGGAGGATTAAACCGTGATATTCAAGAGATACTAATTCATGAAGAGTGTTATCCTATGGACCATTTGTTTCATCTTGCTTGCAAAGCTGAACAGGAAATAAAACAACGTGTTGGCCACGAGGAGAACAAGCGCACGGTGCACATTCCAAGAGTTGATATGATTGTTCCTTCAACTACTAGGCATACTATGACAACCACATCCGTTGTTGTCAGGACTACATCACCTCCACCATGTGACACATCGTCCCCGAGAGTGGCTACATCATCTGAGTTGATCATAAGAGGTAATGACAAAGGTACTGATCTTCCATCTCTACATGAGAATGATGAATGCCTTGTCAATTTGAATGCACCATGTGATGAGCTACCCACTACTTTGATCACACCACCTATTTTAGAGGACTACGTTGATAATTTGACTTTGCCATGTGATCAAACAACTGAAATACCAACAATTTTGAGTGCACCCATTGAATTAACTATTGATGCAAAAGAACCAATGTTTAATCATTTTGATATGACCTCTAATCTTGGTGATGATTCTGTGTTGAATGACTTATTGCATGTTTGCTTATTTAAGCATGTTGTAGCATGTAAATTTGATGCAAGTAAGGTTTATTCACCAATGTTGGGATGGTTTAATGATGAACATTGTCAATCTTTTGAAATGAATAAGAGCTTCACTTATATGTGCAAACTGAGTTGCAATATTTTCATGCCTTCTACTTCTTGTGCTAATTTTTTGGCTTTAGATTTTATGAACTATGCAAGTTACTCATCTATTCATGTGTCATATATGCAAAAATCAAGGGAAGTAAAAATGGATGACATATACATCTACAACATGTACACCTTGTCTTTTTTGTTAGCCACATTTCAGATTAAGCAACGCCGAGGACGGCTTTATTTTCAAGAAGGGGAGGATGATGAGGACATGACTACCTTGGATATGACCAAAAATATTGCATATATGCATATTTGTCAGGTGATTTCTAGTGCAAACTATTCAATAATCTATTTATGTTATCCAGAACAAAAATACTTCACACACTTTTGTGTTTTGTCTAATTGCAGGTGTATGGGACATTTGTACAATCCACATATGAAGATAAGGAAGAAAGAGATGTTTATTTGCTGTCCAAAAAGTTCTCTCACGTCACTTTTGGCCCAAGAGAAGATAGAGTCCAAGTCTCTCACGTTCTGGATTCAGATTCGGACTGCACAGACACACCTGACTCAAAACGCACACAAGTTTTTCATACGGACTCCGAATTGGGTGATTCTTTTTTTGTTGGAAACTAAATTTCGTGCACTTTCCAACCCAATTGGAATCACCTTCAAATTCGTCCGGAGCGTTGAGTTGTGGATGAAACAATCTGATGCTGCAGCAGAATCCGAGTCAAACTACAAGTCCAAAGGTGTTACATCACCTCCACTTGGGCCCATTGGCTTTGTACGACCTAGATTTAGTTTTAGGCTGCCTTGGGACGTCCTCCCACCTCCTTGGCCGCCACCCCTTGCTCCTATATAAGTAGATCCATCTAGTAGCTTTTCCTTGGGATTTGTTTAGTTAAAAGTTAGCCATTGCAACTTCGTGTACTTCGTTTGTGTCCAACGACCAGACCAAGACCGCTTACGGATCCCCACCCTTATCAATACTTCATATATATTCGCAATATTCAGATTGCTTTATCATATTCTTGCTCGTTCTTCGATTGCTTGCAGGAATAGACCTTCGTGGTCAGGCTGACCGTGCTTCCGGCATCGTCAGTAACCTCAGGAGATTGGTTTAGCGATTGCTAAGGCGCAACGTCGTGCACGTTTGTAGTCGGATCGTCAAAGTCGTCTCCACCAAATCGATAGTTATCATCTCATCGAAAGGTCGGGACACCCCCCGCCTCTATCAAGTGGTATCAGCTTTCAGGTTGCTCGGTGAGAATTTCCAGTTTTCCTAGATTAGATTTATTTTCTTACCTATTGTCCAAGAAAAAGCCACAAAAAAGAGTTAGATCTATTCATCCTTGGTCCAAGCCAGTCTAAGCCTTTACAATTTTCTTTTCATTGCTTGCATAGTTGAATTATCGGTTGCATCGTCGTGTCGAGTTGCTGGTCTTAGTGTCTAGTTCCTTTAGAGTTTCGAGTTCTGTTCACATTAGTCACGCAGCCGCTGCATCATTATCCCATCCGCTGTCCACCAT
Source organism: Triticum aestivum (assembly GCF_018294505.1). Classification (NCBI taxonomy): domain Eukaryota; kingdom Viridiplantae; phylum Streptophyta; class Magnoliopsida; order Poales; family Poaceae; genus Triticum; species Triticum aestivum. The sequence goes on from NW_025228074.1 coordinate 167,978, forward strand.
CCCATCCACCAATTTCCACCATGTGCTACGCACTGTTTATTGTCATAATCATAGTTGAGGTCACTCACATCTTCGCCTGATCGAATCTGCATCTTATCTAGTTTGTCTTGGAAAGAGGGAGAAAAAGAAGATAAAGAAAAAAAAGAGAGAAAAAAGGAAAGAAAAAAAGTGTGAGAAAAAAAAGAGAGAAGAAAAAAAAATTGGATCTATCTAGAATCAATCTCGTACCTGAATTCGGATTGGAATCTGTTTTGCGCACTATTCAGTAAAACAGGTGTATCTTCCTCATACGAAGTCCGTTTTGGCTCCGTGAGTACTCAAATTGAAGATAGCGACGAGCCGCATCTAAATAGTTGCAGAAGCTTATTCAATATTTGACACCTCAAAATCGGCTTCTAAATAGGTCTTTTTGCCCTCCGAAGTTCGTGAACACAGCTTGTTCCAATTTTTCAGGCCAGTTTTAGAATTCTTTGACTCCTCATATCAACTCGGAATTGAGTGATTCTTTTTGCATTGGAAAGCTTGAGTTAGTAGCATTCTTTGAAAGAATTTATCAGAAAATTGTCTCAAACTTTTCAAGAGGAAAGTTGGAGAGAGAGTTGTTGTATATCCTGCTTGGCAGTTGTTTTTCATCATTATCTTCACTGCCGTTGTGATCTTCACTTATATATTGCTGTCAAGAGCTACTTAGTATCCTTCATTGATGCTAGTTGTGCTACGCCGTGACCTTATTAGTGTTCTAGGCTCGCGTCTCTAGTCCGGTCTAGCCTAGGACCAGCACAGTACCGTCGTTGAGCGTTTATTCAACATTGCATCTTTGAATTGATTATTGCTAATCTTTTGCTACCATATATAGCCAACCCAGCTCCACATATTTCTACACCGTGTATACATACGCTCCCCTGGCAATCGCTTTACTCAATATTCGGAGTTACTTGACACCGCTGGTTGCCGATCACCGCCTGCTGCATGGTAAGAACTTGTAAGACATTGATATTTGCTTTACTGTGAGCGTTTTACCACCACATCCTAGTAGTTATAAGAACATTATTTTTGGGTTTTGTTTCTTGTTCTACTAATCATGACAGGATCCAGAGTCAATTCATGGGCTTTGTCGATCGCGGGAGACGTGCCACCACCTTTGCAAATACCACAACCGTCACGAGAGGTGCACAAACATCCAAATGCACATGATCAGGTTAATGTATCTATACCACCATTTAATGGCCGTTTTAAACCTGCTTTATATATTGAATGGGAGTTCGACATAAAAAATATATTTGCTTCCCATAATTTCGATGAACATAAAAAGGTTAAGGTTGCGGTTGGTTCTTTCACTGGTTATGCTTTGGTTTTGTGGAGTGAATATTGTCGGTTACACCCTGATTATATACCTACTACTTGGGATGATTTGAAACTTGCCATGCGACATACTTTCGTCCCTGCTTATTATACTCGTGACATGATTAAGAAGTTGCAACACTTAAAACAAGGTAGTGAAACTGTAACAAAATATTATGATGATTTACAAACTACCTTGTTGCATTCCTCTTTAGAAGAAAGTGAAGATGATTTTATGGATAGATTTTGGGGAGGATTAAACCGTGATATTCAAGAGATACTAATTCATGAAGAGTGTTATCCTATGGACCATTTGTTTCATCTTGCTTGCAAAGCTGAACAGGAAATAAAACAACGTGTTGGCCACGAGGAGAACAAGCGCACGGTGCACATTCCAAGAGTTGATATGATTGTTCCTTCAACTACTAGGCATACTATGACAACCACATCCGTTGTTGTCAGGACTACATCACCTCCACCATGTGACACATCGTCCCCGAGAGTGGCTACATCATCTGAGTTGATCATAAGAGGTAATGACAAAGGTACTGATCTTCCATCTCTACATGAGAATGATGAATGCCTTGTCAATTTGAATGCACCATGTGATGAGCTACCCACTACTTTGATCACACCACCTATTTTAGAGGACTACGTTGATAATTTGACTTTGCCATGTGATCAAACAACTGAAATACCAACAATTTTGAGTGCACCCATTGAATTAACTATTGATGCAAAAGAACCAATGTTTAATCATTTTGATATGACCTCTAATCTTGGTGATGATTCTGTGTTGAATGACTTATTGCATGTTTGCTTATTTAAGCATGTTGTAGCATGTAAATTTGATGCAAGTAAGGTTTATTCACCAATGTTGGGATGGTTTAGTGATGAACATTGTCAATTTTTTGAAATGAATAAGAGCTTCACTTATATGTGCAAACTGAGTTGCAATATTTTCATGCCTTCTACTTCTTGTGCTAATTTTTTGGCTTTAGATTTTATGAACTATGCAAGTTACTCATCTATTCATGTGTCATATATGCAAAAATCAAGGGAAGTAAAAATGGATGACATATACATATACAACATGTACACCTTGTCTCTTTTGTTAGCCACATTTCAGATTAAGCAACGCCAAGGACGGCTTTATTTTCAAGAAGGGGAGGATGATGAGGACATGACTACCTTGGATATGACCAAAAATATTGCATATATGCATATTTGTCAGGTGATTTCTAGTGCAAACTATTCAATAATCTATTTATGTTATCCAGAACAAAAATACTTCACACACTTTTGTGTTTTGTCTAATTGCAGGTGTATGGGACATTTGTACAATCCACATATGAAGATAAGGAAGAAAGAGATGTTTATTTGCTGTACAAAAAGTTCTCTCACGTCACTTTTGGCCCAAGAGAAGATAGAGTCCAAGTCTCTCACGTTCTGGATTCAGATTCGGACTGCACAGACATACCTGACTCAAAACGCACACAGGTTTTTCATACGGACTCCGAATTGGGTGATTCTTTTTTTGTTGGAAACTAGATTTCGTGCACTTTCCAACCCAATTGGAATCACCTTCAAATTCGTCCGGAGCGTTGAGTTGTGGACGAAACAATCTGATGCTGCAGCAGAATCCGAGTCAAACTACAAGTCCAAAGGTGTTACATCACCTCCACTTGGGCCCATTGGCCTTGTACGACCTAGATTTAGTTTTAGGCTGCCTTGGGACGTCCTCCCACCTCCTTGGCCGCCACCCCTTGCTCCTATATAAGTAGATCCATCTAGTAGCTTTTCCTTGGGATTTGTTTAGTTAAAAGTTAGCCATTGCAACTTCGTGTACTTCGTTTGTGTCCAACGACCAGACCAAGACCGCTTACGGATCCCCACCCTTATCAATACTTCATATATATTTGCAATATTCAGATTGCTTTATCATATTCTTGCTCGTTCTTCGATTGCTTGCAGGAATAGACCTTCGTGGTCAGGCTGACCGTGCTTCCGGCATCGTCAGTAACCTCAGGAGATTGGTTTAGCGATTGCTAAGGCGCAACGTCGTGCACGTTTGTAGTCGGATCGTCAAAGTCGTCTCCACCAAATCGATAGTTATCATCTCATCGAAAGGTCGGGACACCCCCCGCCTCTATCACTTGCTCCAATGTTCATCCTTCTCCAAGCTAGGCCCTTCATTTGTAAGCAAAACAAATGTATCCAATTTAGGCAGCATCATATTCTCATGAACATTAGAATCATTACCAAGAAACGAAAGTACCTGGTAATTTAGTTGGCGTGCACGAGCTCTAGTAATTGGTCCAGTATGTATAGCAGCAGGGGCTGTGGGTGTAACAATTGTATTGATGTCCTCATCAAATGGTCCTATTAATGAGTTGGTCTATCTCAAGCAACCCCCCGGGTTCGAGGATCCCTACTTCCCGGATCATGTGTATCAACTCGATAAGGCACTCTATGGCCTTAAACATGCCCCACGTGCGTGGTATGACCACCTTACCGAGTTGTTACAAGATCGTGGATTTGAGGTGGGGCAAATCGATCCCACTCTTTTTACTAAGAAGGTCAAAGGGGAATTGTTTGTATGCCAACTATATGTTGATGATATTATCTTTGGTTCCCCTAACAAAGCTTTCAATGAGGAATTTGCCGCTCTCATGACCTCAAAGTTCAAGATGTCTTCGATGGGAGAGTTGAAGTTCTTCCTTGGTTTTGACATCAAACAAAGAAGAGAAGGTACCTTCATCAACCAAGCTAAATACACTCAAGACATGCTAAAAAGATTCAAGCTAAGTGATGTCAAGCCGGCTTCTACTCCAATGTCTACCAAGTGCCAACTTGACATTGATCCCAATGGTAAAGCAGTGGATCAAAAGGTATATCGCTCCATGATTGGCTCCTTGCTTTACCTTTGTGCTTCTAGACTGGATATCATGTTGAGTGTGGGAATATGTGCACGGTTTCAAACCGCACCAAAGGAAAGCCACTATGTGGCGGTCAAGCGAATCTTTCAATATTTGGCTCATACCCCAAAACTTTGGCTTATGGTACCCAAGAGGGGCAATCTTCAAGCTTGAAGGATATACGGATTCCGATTGGGCGGGAGACAAAGTGGATAGGAAGTCCACTTCCGGAGGGTGCCAATTTCTTGGTTGCTCCTTGGTGAGTTGGTCTTCCAAGAAGCAAAGTTGTGTGTCTCTCTCGTCCACCGAGGCGGAATATGTGGTGGCCGGTAGTTGTTGTGCACAACTCTTATGGATGAGGCAAACTTTAAAGGAGTACGATGTCATTTGTGACAAAGTGCCTCTTTGGTGTGATAATGAAAGTGCCATCAAGATTTCTGTCAACCCGGTGCAACACTTCAAGACGAAGCATATTGAGATTCGGTATCACTTCATTCGGGATCACATTAGGCGAGGGGACATCAAGCTCAAGTATGTCAACACTCATGATAACCTTGCAGATATTTTCACGAAGCCCTTGGATGAAGCAAGATTTCGCGAGTTAAGGCATGAGCTAAATATCATTGATTCGAGCAATGTGACTTGAACCCTTGCACATCCCACCACACTCAACTTGTTGTCTAGTTTAGGTGTAGGCATGGACATAGGGGGGGTGTTGTTATCTCAATGAACTCTCCCTCCCCCCATTATGCATAAATTGATCAACTCTTTCACACTAGCCATTTTTTATGGTACTTGTGCTTCCAAGACGAGTTTTGGTCATGGGCCCAAGGATAAATCTTCGCGGTGCCATACCAACTGACTCAAACATAGGTGGCTCAGGCTACCGCCCTCTTCTTTTGAGAGGTAGTGTCGCGTGGTTGCTTCTTGTTGACTTTCTGCCTTTGGGTTGTGCGTGTTCTTGTGGTGTCTCTTGTGCTAAAAGTTTCCTTGCAAAGACCTCTTTTGTGTGTTGAAACCTGCTTTTTCTTGAGCTCACGGTACTACTGCAGCCTGCTACGGTACTACCGCGTGTGGAGAGCACGGTACTACCGCCCCCAGGCGGCAGTAATTTTTTACTACCGCCTGGGAGAGCGGTACTACCGCTTTGGTGCGGTACTTCCGCCCAAGCGGTACTATCGCGATGATGTGCGGTACTACTGCGCCATCGCAAACGCGTGGGGATAAGGACGGGCAGGGGGAGTTCTAACTCCCCCATACCCATTCTTCAGTTCCCCCACTTCGTCTCTCTTTCTCTCCCTCGCTACGGGGCCGGCGTCCTTCGCCGGATCTCTGCCTCAGGCTGCTCTTGCCATGGACCAAGGTCTTTCCCCAACTCCCTCTCGTTTTGGTTGTTTTCTTTGCCTCTAGGTTTTTGGGGGAGACTTGTGTGTTCTTGAGATTTTAGGCTAAATCTATGCAAGAGTAGGATGTAGGAGAGTAGTATTGTGTAGGGATTATACTTGTCATTTTGTCCTGTGCTAGATTTGATCAACTGTAGTACCGTCGTGGTTTTGCGGTTCTTCTTAGATTCAAACTTTGGTTTGGATCTGATGTAGTGCGGTACTACCGCGCCACATGTGCGGTACTACCGCTTGTCCGATACTACCGCCCGTCAGGCGCAGTACTACCGCAGTCGCTGCGGCACTAGGATCTTACTACCGCTCCCACCCCGGTACTACCGTGACCTCACACGGTACTACCGCGACTTGGAGCAGTACTATAATTTTAGTACCGCAGCATCCGGCAGTACTACCGTGGGTCCAATCTATCTCATGGCAACTTTCACGTATACTTTTTATGTGTTTCTTGTGCTTTGCTGTGGTCTTTGCATTGATCCTTTTTGCTTGTTGTGGGTGTTTTGCGTATTGTGTCTCAGGTGGTGGCTCTCGCTGTTCGAATCCCAGTCGTGACACTGGCTCCAAGCGTCTGCGCAATCCAGGTGAAGCATCAGAGGGCTCCACTGCCCCCAAGCACCATGTCAAGACATCCGCTAGTAAGCACAAGGAACCCACTAAGGGCATGGACAAGATACCCCAATCTGAGTTCATCCGTCTCAGGCAGCTCAACCCGTATGTGAATCCTCGTGCTACTGTCAGAGGACGTGAACTGTTTTGGAACAAGCAACAGACTCTCACTTATCTGGATGTCATCAAGAACAAGCAAAATACCTACATGGATGTCAAATGGATAGAAATGCATCACCTGAGGAAGGACAAGTTTCGTGAGTACTTTGGAGAAGCTCTAGATTTGGTGGAGCAGTTTGGTATTGAACATGTGATCTCTTTTCACCTTGACTATGACCCTGATGATAGAGGCAAAGGTGTCCCACCTTTCAAAGAGATGATGGATATCGCTTTGGTGGCAGTCGACTTTGACGATCCGACTACGAACGTGTGAGGACGTCGCGCCTTAGCAATCGCTAAACCAACTCCAAGAGGTTATTGACCACGCCGGAGCACGATCAACCTGACCACGAGGGTCTGTTTCCTGCGAGCAAACGAAGAACAAGCAAGAAACTGAGATTGCAATCTGGATATTGCGAATATAAGATGAAAGCTTTATTGATCAAGGTGGGGTTTTGTGACGCCTTTGTCTGGTCGTTGAACACAAACGAAGTACGCGAAGTTGCAGCTATGGCGAACTTTTAATCTAAACAAGACCCAAAGTCTAAACGATGCCCTAAGGGCTGTATATATGGAGGAAGAGGGGGGAATTTCGTGACCCTTGGTGGAGGGGTCCGAAATCAACCCTATCTCTTGTTTCCCCACACATACGGACTCTAAAAATAGCCTATACTTATGTATTTCGAAATTACATGGGCCTGGCCGAATAATAAGGTGACGCAGCACCTATAATAGCCTCGGGACGAAATTTATGAAGTGGCATCTTGTATATTTCGTCCAAGGCTTCATGCACCCATTATGGTGGCTTCAAAGTCCTGAAATCATCACTTGTAACTCCGTTCTTGTTCCCCTTGCGCATGCCATCATCTCCATGCTTGTTCTTAATCCAATGTTCATCCTTCTCCAAGCTAGGCCCTTCATTTGTAAGCAAAACAAATGTATCCAATTTAGGCAGCATCATATTCTCATGAACATTAGAATCATTACCAAGAAACGAAAGTACCTGGTAATTTAGTTGGCGTGCGCGAGCTCTAGTAATTGGTCCAGTATTTATAGCAGCAGGGGCTGTGGGTGTAACAATTGTATTGATGTCCTCATCATCCTCCCCTTCTTGAAATAAAGTCGTCCTCAACGGAAGTTCATCTTCCTCACCCAAATAAGGCTTCAAATCTGCAATGTTAAAAGTGGGACTAACCCCAAAATCTGCAGGCAACTCAAGTTTATATGCATTATCATTTATTTTCTCTAACACCTTAAAGGGACCATCAACACGTGGCATTAACTTTGATTTGCGCAAATCCGGAAATCTATCCTTACGCAAATGTAACCAAACAAGATCTCCAGGTGCAAACACAACATGTTTTCTACCCTTATCTCCAGCAAGTTTATATTTAGCATTCATACGCTCAATGTTTTCCTTAGTTAACTCATGCATTTTTAAAATCAATTCAGCACGTTGTTTAGCATCAAAATTAACCTTCTCCGAAGATGGAAGAGGCAACAAATCAATAGGTGCACGAGGTAGGAAACCATACACAACTTCAAAAGGGCACATCTTAGTAGTAGAATGCAATGAACGATTATAAGCAAATTCAATATGAGGCAAGCATTCCTCCCACATTTTCTTATTATTCTTCAAAACAGCCCTAAGCATAGTAGACAACGTTCTATTGACTACTTCAGTTTGTCCATCAGTTTGGGGGTGACAAGTAGTACTAAAAAGCAGTTTAGTCCCCAACTTAGCCCATAAACATCTCCAAAAGTGGCTAAGAAATTTAGTATCACGATCTGAAACAATAGTATTTGGCACACCATGCAAGCGAATATGATAGAGGCGAGGGTCCCGATCTTTCGATGAGATGATGGATATCGCTTTGGTGGAAGTCGACTTTGACGATCCGACTACGAACGTGCGAGGACGTCGCGCCTTAGCAATCGCTAAACCAACTCCGAGAGGTTATTGACCACGCCGGAGCACGATCAACCTGACCACGAGGGTCTGTTTCCTGCGAGCAAACGAAGAACAAGCAAGAAACTAAGATTGCAATCTGGATATTGCGAATATAAGATGAAAGCTTTATTGATCAAGGTGGGGTTCTGTGACGCCTTTGTCTGGTCGTTGAACACAAACGAAGTACGCGAAGTTGCAGCTATGGCGAACTTTTAATCTAAACAAAACCCAAAGTCTAAACGATGCCCTAAGGGCTGTATATATGGAGGAAGAGGGGGGGGAATTTCGTGGCCCTTGGTGGAGGGATCCGAAATCAACCCTATCTCTTGTTTCCCCACACATACGGACTCTAAAAATAGCCTATACTTATGTATTTCGAAATTACATGGGCCTGGCCCAATAATAAGGTGACGCAGCACCTAAAATAGCCTTGGGACGAAATTTATGAAGTGGCATCTTGTATATTTCGTCCAAAGCTTCATGCACCCATTATGGTGGCTTCAAAGTCCTGAAATCATCACTTGTAACTCCGTTATTGTTCCCCTTGCGCATGCCATCATCTCCATGCTTGTTCTTGCTCCAATGTTCATCCTTCTCCAAGCTAGGCCCTTCATTTGTAAGCAAAACAAATGTATCCAATTTAGGCAGCATCATATTCTCATGAACATTAGAATCATTACCAAGAAACGAAAGTACCTGGTAATTTAGTTGGCGTGCACGAGCTCTAGTAATTGGTCCAGTATGTATAGCAGCAGGGGCTGTGGGTGTAACAATTGTATTGATGTCCTCATCAAAAACATTGAGCGTATGAATGCTAAATATAAACTTGCTGGAGATAAGGGTAGAAAACATGTTGTGTTTGCACCTGGAGATCTTGTTTGGTTACATTTGCGTAAGGATAGATTTCCTGATTTGCGCAAATCAAAGTTAATGCCACGTGCTGATGGTCCCTTTAAGGTGTTAGAGAAAATAAATGATAATGCATATAAACTTGAGCTGCCTGCAAATTTTGGGGTTAGTCCCACTTTTAACATTGCAGATTTGAAGCCTTATTTGGGTGAGGAAGATGAACTTCCGTCGAGGACGACTTCATTTCAAGAAGGGGAGGATGATGAGGACATCAATACAATTGTTACACCCACAGCCCCTGCTGCTATACATACTGGACCAATTACTAGAGCTCGTGCATGCCAACTAAATTACCAGGTACTTTCGTTTCTTGGTAATGATTCTAATGTTCATGAGAATATGATGCTGCCTAAATTGGATACATTTGTTTTGCTTACAAATGAAGGGCCTAGCTTGGAGAAGGATGAACATTGGAGCAAGAACAAGCATGGAGATGATGGCATGCGCAAGGGGAACAAGAACAGAGTTACAAGTGATGATTTCAGGACTTTGAAGCCACCATAATGGGTGCATGAAGCCTTGGACGAAATATACAAGATGCCACTTCATAAATTTCGTCCCGAGGCTATTTTAGGTGCTGTGTCACCTTATTATTGGGCCAGGCCCATGTAATTTCGAAATACATAAGTATAGGCTATTTTTAGAGTCCGTATGTGTGGGGAAACAAGAGATAGGGTTGATTTCGGATCCCTCCACCAAGGGCCACGAAATTCCCCCCTCTTCCTCCATATATACAGCCCTTAGGGCATCGTTGAGACTTTGGGTTTTGTTTAGATTAAAAGTTCGCCATAGCTGCAACTTCGCGTACTTCGTTTGTGTTCAACGACCAGACAAAGGCGTCACAGAACCCCACCTTGATCAATAAAGCTTTCATCTTATATTCGCAATATCCAGATTGCAATCTTAGTTTCTTGCTTGTTCTTCGTTTGCTCGCAGGAAACAGACCCTCGTGGTCAGGTTGATCGTGCTCCGGCGTGGTCAATAACCTCTCGGAGTTGGTTTAGCGATTGCTAAGGCGGGACGTCCTCGCACGTTCGTAGTCGGATCGTCAAAGTCGTCTTCCACCAAAGCGATATCCATCATCTCATCGAAAGACGGGACACCTTTGCCTCTATCAAGTGGTATCAGATTTCCAGGTTGCTCGGTGAGATTTTACAGTTTTTCGTAGTTTAGATCGAGTCTGCTCTTCATACCTATAGTCCACGAAAAAGCCACACAAAAAAAAAATTTTAGGGTTAGTTCATCATATCCGAACCAATCTGAGCCTTTGCATAATCTTTTTAGGGTTTTGCTTTGTTGAATTTGCGGTTGCATCGTCGTGTCTAGTTGCTGGTCTTAGAGTCTAGTCTTTTAGAGTTTCGAGTTCTGGTCATAAGTTGTCACGCCGCCGCCGCACCATCATCATCGCCCCTGCCATCTACCACCACCGCTTATCCGCCACCGCTCCGAATCCGTATCCATATACCACCACCGATTCATATACCACCACCGATTCATATCCATATCCATATACTACCACCGCTACCACCACCGCTGCCATATACCACCACCATATATCCACCACCAATCCGAGTTCCTTGCATATTAGGTTTGTTTTCGAGATCCATCTAGATTCCGATTCGTGTTTCCTTGCCGGAGTAGGTTTCGGAAAAAAAAAGAAAAAAAAAGAAAAAAAAAAGAGTCGGGTAGCCACGCTCCGTTTAGGCCCAAAATTTTTCGAAAACGCATTTTTCGAAAAAAATTCTGGCTATCCTATTTTTAGGTGTTTCTGAGTGTTTGAGACAGGTGCCATTATAGGAAGTTTTTTCTTTTGACCTGTTTCCAGTTTTTGGGTCCGGGCAGTCGAAAAAAAAAATTCGAAAAAAAAAATTTGTGCCCATCCTGTCAGTTTGACCTAGGAAGAGTTTTGAGACACTCGCCATTATAGTGATTTTTCGCAAAAAAAAAAGAGCGCAAAAAAAATAAGAGCGAAAAAAAAATTTCAGAGTGTGCTTTTCCCTTGTTTACGTGCCGCGCCGTGATTTTGTTGGTGTTCTGATAGAGGCAAAGGTGTCCCGTCTTTCGATGAGATGATGGATTTCGCTTTGGTGGAAGTCGACTTTGACGATCCGACTACGAACGTGCGAGGACGTCGCGCCTTAGCAATCGCTAAACCAACTCCGAGAGGTTATTGACCACGCCGGAGCACGATCAACCTGACCACGAGGGTCTGTTTCCTGCGAGCAAACGAAGAACAAGCAAGAAACTGAGATTGGAATCTGGATTTGCGAATATAAGATGAAAGCTTTATTGATCAAGGTGGGGTTCTGTGACGCCTTTGTCTGGTCGTTGAACACAAACGAAGTACGCGAAGTTGCAGCTATGGCGAACTTTTAATCTAAACAAAACCCAAAGTCTAAACGATGCCCTAAGGGCTGTATATATGGAGGAAGAGGGGGGAATTTCGGCCCTTGGTGGAGGGGTCCGAAATCAACCCTATCTCTTGTTTCCCCACACATACGGACTCTAAAAATAGCCTATACTTATGTATTTCGAAATTACATGGGCCTGGCCCAATAATAAGGTGACGCAGCACCTAAAATAGCCTCGGGACGAAATTTATGAAGTGGCATCTTGTATATTTCGTCCAAGGCTTCATGCACCCATTATGGTGGCTTCAAAGTCCTGAAATCATCACTTGTAACTCCGTTCTTGTTTCCCTTGCGCATGCCATCATCTCCATGCTTGTTCTTGCTCCAATGTTCATCCTTCTCCAAGCTAGGCCCTCTACAGAATTTTTTCCTTGTCTTAAACGCTGCAATTTTTGAAGCAATTCACGTTGATAATATGGTGGAACCCAACGCGTACGCATAGCAGTTTTCAAAGCAGCCCAAGTAGTTGGAATAGGATATAATCTACAATGTTCAGACCACCATACACATGCAAAACTAGTGAAAACACAAACAGCAGCAACAACTCGTCTCTCCTCAGGATATTGTAAACATGTAAATCGTTGTTCAGTTTCTAACTCCCAAGTAAGATATATATCAGGAACATATCTACCCTCAAATGGTGGAATATTCAATTTCAGTTTAGGAATATGGACATCATCTCGTACCTGAGGTGGTGGTGCAGGCCTACCATTACGAATATATACCTGAGGTCGACCTGCTGGTGGTGGTGCTGGTGGCTGCTCGTAGATCTGATTTTGATCAACCTCATCCTCATAATCGCCTGCATACTCATCATCCTCCTGGGTACCAGCAACAACAGTAGCAGGAGCCACAGAAGTATCAACAGCAGCACCAACAGTTTGGCCAAACGCAAGAGGAACACGGCTCGCTCGGCGAAGGTCTATTTCGCGACGTGGAGGTAGTCGTTGTTGTTGTTGTTGGAGAGGTGCGTGAGGTGCAGCGGGTGGTGGTGGTGGAAGACGCGCGAGCAATTCATTAAATCTGTTATCGAGCTTTGTTTCGAACGTCTTCTCAAGGCCAGTAATCTTCTCCATGGCCTCTTCAAAATTATTCAGCACATCTTGCACCTGTTCAGTCATCATGTGCTGAAACTTATCATGAAGCTCCTTGTTCGATAAGTTCTCCCAGTCAATCTCGTCGGCTTGTGATCCTGGCATGGTTAGCAGCAATAGAAACACACAAGAATATGATCCTACAGACAACTAAGAAGTGGTGGTGGTGTATCACAAATCCGTCAAGCAAATCTCAAATTCTTACCAATTCTTACCCAGCAGCAGGCGGTGATAGAGGCGAGGGTGTCCCGATCTTTCGATGAGATGATAACAATCGATTTGGTGGAGACGACTTTGACGATCCGACTACAAACGTGCACGACGTTGCGCCTTAGCAATCGCTAAACCAATCTCCTGAGGTTACTGACGATGCCGGAAGCACGGTCAGCCTGACCACGAAGGTCTATTCCTGCAAGCAATCGAAGAACGAGCAAGAATATGATAAAGCAATCTGAATATTGCAAATATATATGAGGTATTTATAATGGTGGGGATCCGTAAGCGGTCTTGGTCTGGTCGTTGGACACAAACGAAGTACACGAAGTTGCAATGGCTAACTTTTAACTAAACAAATCCCAAGGAAAAAGCTACTAGATGGATCTACTTATATAGGAGCAAGGGGTGGCGGCCAAGGAGGTGGGAGGACGTCCCAAGGCAGCCTAAAACTAAATCTAGGTCGTACAAAGCCAATGGGCCCAAGTGGAAGTGATGTAACACCTTTCGACTTGTAGTTTGACTCGGATTCTGCTGCAGCATCAGATTGTTTCGTCCACAACTCAACGCTCCGGACGAATTTGAAGGTGATTCCAATTGGGTTGGAAAGTGCACGAAATCTAGTTTCCAACAAAAAAAGAATCACCCAATTCGGAGTCCGTATGAAAAACTTGTGTGCGTTTTGAGTCAGGTATGTCTGTGCAGTCCGAATCTGAATCCAGAACGTGAGAGACTTGGACTCTATCTTCTCTTGGGCCAAAAGTGACGTGAGAGAACTTTTTGGACAGCAAATAAACATCTCTTTCTTCCTTATCTTCATATGTGGATTGTACAAATGTCCCATACACCTGCAATTAGACAAAACACAGAAGTGTGTGAAGTATTTTTGTTCTGGATAACATAAATAGATTATTGAATAGTTTGCACTAGAAATCACCTGACAAATATGCATAAATGCAATATTTTTGGTCATATCCAAGGTAGTCATGTCCTCATCAGGCGGTGATCGGCAACCGTTGTTGTCAAAAACTCTCAAAGCTTGGATAGAGCGATTACCAGGGAGAGTCAAACACACGACGTAGATGTATGTGGAGCTGGGAAGGCTTATAGTATGGTAGCAAAAAGGGTCAGCAATAATCAATTCAGAGATGCAAAGTTGAATAAACGCTCAACGACGGTACTGTGCTGGTCCTAGGCTAGACTGTGCTAGAGACGCGAGCCTAGAACACCAACAAAATCACGGCGCGGCACGTAAACAAGGGAAAAGCACACTCTGAATTTTTTTTTCGCTCTTTTTTTTTGCGCTCTTTTTTTTGCGCTGCTTTTTTTTTTTGCGAAAAATCACTATAATGGCGAGTGTCTCAAAACTCTTCCTAGCTCAAACGGACAGGATGGGCACGAAATTTTTTCGACCAATTTTTTTTTTTCGACTGCCCGGACCCAAAAACTGGAAACGGGTCAAAAAAAACTTCCTATAATGGCACCTGTCTCAAAACACTCAGAAACACCTAAAAATAGGATAGCCAGAAATTTTTTCGAAAAATGCGTTTTCGAAAAATTTTGGGCCTAAACGGAGCGTGGCTACCCGACTCCGGCAAGGAAACACGAATCGGAATCTAGATGGATCTCGAAAACAAACCTAATATGCAAGGAACTCGGATTGGTGGTGGATATATGGTGGTGGTATATGGCAGCGGTGGTGGTAGCGGTGGTAGTATATGGATATGGATCGGTGGTGGTATATGGACACGGATTGGTGGTGGTATATGGATACGGATTCGGTGCGGTGGTGGTAGATGGCAGGGGCGATGATGATGGTGCGGCGGCGGCGTGACAACTTATGACCAGAACTCGAAACTCTAAAAGACTAGACTCTAAGACCAGCAACTAGACACGACGATGCAACCGCAAATTCAACAAAGCAAAACCCTAAAAAGATTATGCAAAGGCTCAGATTGGTTCGGATATGATGAACTAACCCTAATTTTTTTTTTGGCTTTTTCGTGGACTGTAGGTATGAAGAACAGACTCGATCTAAACTACGAAAAACTGTAAAATCTCACCGAGCAACCTGGAAATCTGATACCACTTGATAGAGGCAAAGGTGGCCCGTCTTTCGATGAGATGATGGATATCGCTTTGGTGGAAGTCGACTTTCACGATCCGACTACGAACGTGCGAGGACGTCGCGCCTTAGCAATCGCTAAACCAACTCCGAGAGGTTATTGACCACGCCGGAGCACGATCAACCTGACCACGAGGGTCTGTTTCCTGCGAGCAAACGAAGAACAAGCAAGAAACTAAGATTGCAATCTGGATATTGCGAATATAAGATGAAAGCTTTATTGATCAAGGTGGGGTTCTGTGACGCCTTTGTCTGGTCGTTGAACACAAACGAAGTACGCGAAGTTGCAGCTATGGCGAACTTTTAATCTAAACAAAACCCAAAGTCTAAGCGATGCCCTAAGGGCTGTATATATGGAGGAAGAGGGGGGAATTTCGTGGCCCTTGGTGGAGGGGTCCGAAATCAACCCTATCTCTTGTTTCCCCACACATACGGACTCTAAAAATAGCCTATACTTATGTAGTTCGAAATTACATGGGCATGGCCCAATAATAAGGTGACGCAGCACCTAAAATAGCCTCGGGACGAAATTTATGAAGTGGCATCTTGTATATTTCGTCCAAGGCTTCATGCACCCATTATGGTGGCTTCAAAGTCCTGAAATCATCACTTGTAACTCCGTTCTTGTTCTTGCTCCAATGTTCATCCTTCTCCAAGCTAGGCCCTTCATTTGTAAGCAAAACAAATGTATCCAATTTAGGCAGCATCATATTCTCATGAACATTAGAATCATTACCAAGAAACGAAAGTACCTGGTAATTTAGTTGGCGTGCACGAGCTCTAGTAATTGGTCCAGTATGTATAGCAGCAGGGGCTGTGGGTGTAACAATTGTATTGATGTCCTCATCATCCTCCCCTTCTTGAAATGAAGTCGTCCTCGACGGAAGTTCATCTTCCTCACCCAAATAAGGCTTCAAATCTGCAATGTTAAAAGTGGGACTAACCCCAAAATCTGCAGGCAGCTCAAGTTTATATGCATTATCATTTATTTTCTCTAACACCTTAAAGGGACCATCAGCACGTGGCATTAACTTTGATTTGCGTAAATCAGGAAATCTATCCTTACACAAATGTAACCAAACAAGATCTCCAGGTGCAAACACAACATGTTTTCTACCCTTATCTCCAGCAAGTTTATATTTAGCATTCATACGCTCAATGTTTTCCTTAGTTAACTCATGCATTTTTAAAATCAATTCAGCACGTTGTTTAGCATCAAAATTAACCTTCTCCGAAGATGGAAGAGGCAACAAATCAATAGGTGCACGAGGTAGGAAACCATACACAACTTCAAAAGGGCACATCTTAGTAGTAGAATGCAATGAACGATTATAAGCAAATTCAATATGAGGCAAGCATTCCTCCCACATTTTCTTATTATTCTTCAAAACAGCCCTAAGCATAGTAGACAACGTTCTATTGACTACTTCAGTTTGTCCATCAGTTTGGGGGTGACAAGTAGTACTAAATAGCAGTTTAGTCCCCAACTTAGCCCATAAACATCTCCAAAAGTGGCTAAGAAATTTAGTATCACGATCTGAAACAATAGTATTTGGCACACCATGCAAGCGAATAATTTCACGAAAGAACAAATCAGCAACATTAACAGCATCATCGCTTTTATGACATGGTATAAAGTGTGCCATTTTCGAGAATCTATCCACGACAACAAATATGCTATCCCTCCCCTTCTTTGTTCGAGGTAAACCTAAAACAAAGTCCATAGATATATCCTCCCAAGGAACACTAGGTACAGGCTGATAGAGGCAAAGGTGTCCCGTCTTTCGATGAGATGATGGATATCGCTTTGGTGGAAGTCGACTTTGACGATCCGACTACGAACGTGCGAGGACGTCGCGCCTTAGCAATCGCTAAACCAACTCCGAGAGGTTATTGACCACGCCGGAGCACGATCAACCTGACCACGAGGGTCTGTTTCCTGCGAGCAAACGAAGAACAAGCAAGAAACTGAGATTGCAATCTGGATATTGCGAATATAAGATGAAAGCTTTATTGATCAAGGTGGGGTTCTGTGACGCCTTTGTCTGGTCGTTGAACACAAACGAAGTACGCGAAGTTGCAACTATGGCGAACTTTTAATCTAAACAAAACCCAAAGTCTAAACGATGCCCTAAGGGCTGTATATATGGAGGAAGAGGGGGGGGGGAATTTCGTGGCCCTTGGTGGAGGGGTCCGAAATCAACCCTATCTCTTGTTTCCCCACTCATACGGACTCTAAAAATAGCCTATACTTATGTATTTCGAAATTACATGGGCCTGGCCCAATAATAAGGTGACGCAGCACCTAAAATAGCCTCGGGACGAAATTTATGAAGTGGCATCTTGTATATTTCGTCCAAGGCTTCATGCACCCATTATGGTGGCTTCAAAGTCCTGAAATCATCACTTGTAACTCCGTTCTTGTTTCCCTTGCGCATGCCATCATCTCCATGCTTGTTCTTGCTCCAATGTTCATCCTTCTCCAAGCTAGGCCCTTCATTTGTAAGCAAAACAAATGTATCCAATTTAGGCAGCATCATATTCTCATGAACATTAGAATCATTACCAAGAAACGAAAGTACCTGGTAATTTAGTTGGCGTGCACGAGCTCTAGTAATTGGTCCAGTATGTATAGCAGCAGGGGCTGTGGGTGTAACAATTGTATTGATGTCCTCATCATGTTCTAGGCTCGCGTCTCTAGCACAGTCTAGCCTAGGACCAGCACAGTACCGTCGTTGAGCGTTTATTCAACTTTGCATCTCTGAATTGATTATTGCTGACCCTTTTTGCTACCATACTATATGCCTTCCCAGCTCCACATACATCTACGTCGTGTGTTTGACTCTCCCTGGTAATCGCTCTATCCAAGCTTTGAGAGTTTTTGACTACAACGGTTGCCGATCACCGCCTGCTGCTGGGTAAGAACTGGTAAGAATTTGAGATTTGCTTGACGGATTTGTGATACACCACCACCACTTCTTAGTAGTCTGTAGGATCATATTCTTGTGTGTTTCTATTGCTGCTAACCATGCCAGGATCACAAGCCGACGAGATTGACTGGGAGAACTTATCGAACAAGGAGCTTCATGATAAGTTTCAGCAAATGATGACTGAACAGGTACAAGATGTGCTGAACAATTTTGAAGAGGCCATGGAGAAGATCACTGGCCTTGAGAAGACGTTCGAAACAAAGCTCGATAACAGATTTAATGAACTGCTTGCGCGTCTTCCACCACCGGCTGCACCTGTCGCACCTCTGCAACAACAACAACTACGCCCCCTTCCGAATCAGTATGGACGAGCACAGCGTGTTCCTATTGTGCTAGGACAAAATTCTGGTGCCGCTGTTACTGCTGTTGGTGTTTCTTTGGCTCCTGCTACTGCTCCTGCTGGTACCCAGGAGGATGATGAGTATGCGGGCGATTATGAGGATGAGGTTGATCAAAATCAGATCTACGAGCAGCCACCAGCACCACCACCAGCAGGTCGACCTCAGGTATATATTCGTAATGGTAGGCCTGCACCACCACCTCAGGTACGAGATGATGTCCATATTCCTAAACTGAAATTGAATATTCCACCATCTGAGGGTAGATATGTTCCTGATATATATCTTACTTGGGAGTTAGAAACTGAACAACAATTTACATGTTTACAATATCCTGAGGAGAGACGAGTTGCTGCTACTGTTTGTGCTTTCACTAGTTTTGCATGTGTATGGTGGTCTGAACATTGTAGATTATATCCTATTCCAACTACTTGGGCTGCTTTGAAAACTGCTATGCGTACGCGTTGGGTTCCACCATATTATCAACGTGAATTGCTTCAAAAATTGCAGCGTTTAAGACAAGGAAAAAATTCTGTAGAAGAATATTATCAGGAATTACAAACTGGCATGATTAGATGTGGTATTGTTGAGGAGAATGAAGCTATGCTTGCACGTTTTCTGGGTGGATTAAATAGAGAGATTCAGACCATTCTCGACTATAAGGAGTATACTAATATCACTCGTTTATTCCATCTTGCTTCTAAAGCTGAACGTGAAGTGCAGGATCGACAAGCATTGGGGCGAACTAACTTTTCTGCAGGCCGACCTTCATCATGGACACCACGTGCATCTTTTACTTCAACTGCACCAGCACCTCTATCCGGTGCCACCTCCAGCCGTGATACAAGAAAACAGGCACAACCACCATTATCTGCCAAGAGCGCACCTGCGGGGCCTGCACAGCGTTCTTCTTCTTCCATGGCATCAACAGGGCACACAAGTGATATTATTTGTCGTCGTTGTAAGGAAGGAGGTCATTATGCGAGAGAATGCAAATCTCCGCGTGTGATGATTGCTACCGTGGATGGTGGATATGAGTCCGCTAGTGACTATGATGAGGAGACTTTGGCTCTTATTACACGTGAAGAACATGGTGGAGATGATTCTGATCATGAGATGCAATACATGGCTCCTGAAGACGCTGACAGGTATGAATGTTTAGTTGCTCAACGTGTTTTGAGTGTGCAGGTCACACAAGCTGAGCAAAATCAGAGGCACAATTTGTTCCATACCAAGGGAGTTGTGAAGGAACGTTCTGTGCGCGCCATCATAGACGGAGGGAGCTGCAACAACTTGGCTAGCATGGAGATGGTGGAGAAGCTTTCTCTCACCACAAGACCACATCCACATCCTTACTACATCCAATGGTTCAACAACAGCGGCAAGGTTAAGGTAACACATACTGTTCGTGTGCATTTTAGTATCTCTACATATGCTGATTATGTTGATTGTGATGTGGTACCTATGCAAGCATGTTCCTTATTACTTGGTAGACCATGGCAATTTGATAAAAATTATGTACACCATGGTAGAAACAATCACTATACTCTTGTTCATAAGGATAAAAATATTACTTTGCTTCCTATGACTCCTGATTCCATTTTGAAAGATGATATTAATAGTGCTAATAAAGCAAAACAGGAGACGAATAAGAGTGAAAATCAGATTGTGGCAAAAGAATTTGAGCAATAAATGAAGCCTAATAATAAACCATCTAGTGTTGCTTCTGAAATTAAATTGAAAAGTGCATGTTTATTTGCCACCAAATCTAATATTCATGAGCTAGATTTCAGCAAATCTGTTTGCTATGCTTTTGTGTGCAAAGAGGCATTATTTTCATTCGAGGACGTGCCTTCCTCTTTGCCTCCTGCTGTCACTAACATTTTGCAGGAGTTCGCTGACGTCTTTGCACAAGACGTGCCACCGGGATTACCGCCTATTCGAGGGATTGAGCATCAGATTGACTTAATTCCCGGTGCTTCACTGCCAAACCGTGCACCATACCGTACCAATCCAGAGGAGACGAAGGAGATTATGCGTCAAGTACAAGAGCTTCTCGACAAAGGTTATATACGTGAATCCCTTAGTCCTTGTGCTGTTCCTATTATTCTTGTGCCGAAAAAGGATGGTACATCACGTATGTGTGTTGATTGTAGAGGCATTAATAATATTACTATTCATTATCGTCATCCTATTCCTAGGCTAGATGATATGCTTGATGAATTGAGTGGCTCTACAATATTCTCCAAAGTTGATTTGCGTAGTGGATACCATCAAATTCGTATGAAATTGGGAGATGAATGGAAAACAGCATTTAAAACTAAGTTTGGATTATATGAGTGGTTAGTCATGCCTTTTGGGTTAACTAATGCGCCTAGTACTTTCATGAGACTAATGAACGAAGTTTTACGTGCTTTCATTAGACGATTTGTGGTAGTCTATTTTGAAGATATACTGATTTATAGCAGATCTTTGGAAGAACATTTGGAACATTTACGTGCTGTTTTTATTGCTCTACGTGATGCACGTTTGTTTGGTAACCTTGGGAAGTGCACCTTTTGCACCGACCGAGTATCTTTTCTTGGCTATGTTGTTACTCCACAGGGAATTGAAGTTGACAAAGCCAAGATTGAAGCTATTGAGAGTTGGCCGCAGCCCAAAACGGTCACACAAGTGAGGAGTTTTCTTGGCCTCGCTGGATTCTATAGGCGTTTTGTGAGAGATTTCAGCACCATTGCTGCACCGCTCAACGAGCTTACAAAGAAGGATGTGCCTTTTGTTTGGGGTACCGCACAGGAAGAAGCCTTCACGGTATTGAAAGATAAGTTGACACATGCTCCTTTACTCCAACTTCCTGATTTTAATAAGACTTTTGAGCTTGAATGTGATGCTAGTGGAATTGGATTAGGAGGTGTGTTATTACAAGATGGCAAACCTATTGCATACTTTTCTGAAAAATTGAGTGGGCCTAGTCTGAATTATTCTACTTATGATAAAGAATTATATGCTCTTGTTCGGACTTTAGAGACATGGCAACATTATTTATGGCCCAAAGAATTTGTTATACATTCTGATCATGAATCTTTGAAACATATTAGAAGTCAAGCTAAACTGAATCGTAGACATGCTAAATGGGTTGAATTCATTGAGACTTTCCCTTATGTCATTAAACACAAGAAGGGAAAAGAAAATGTTATTGCTGATGCATTGTCTTGTCGCTATACTATGCTTTCACAACTTGACTTCAAAATATTTGGTTTGGAGACCATCAAAGATCAATATGTGCATGATGCTGATTTTAAAGATGTAATGCAGAATTGTAAAGAAGGAAGAATGTGGAACAAGTTTGTCGTTAACGATGGATTTGTGTTTCGTGCTAACAAGCTATGCATTCCAGCTAGCTCCGTTCGTCTTTTGTTGTTGCAGGAAGCGCATGGAGGAGGATTAATGGGACATTTTGGCGTGAAGAAGACGGAGGACGTACTTGCTACACATTTCTTTTGGCCAAAGATGAGACGGGATGTTGAGCGTTTTATTGCTCGATGCACTACATGTCAAAAAGCTAAGTCATGACTCAATCCTCATGGTTTATATATGCCTTTGCCTGTACCTAGTGTTCCTTGGGAGGATATATCTATGGACTTTGTTTTAGGTTTACCTCGAACAAAGAAGGGGAGGGATAGCATATTTGTTGTCGTGGATAGATTCTCGAAAATGGCACACTTTATACCATGTCATAAAAGTGATGATGCTGTTAATGTTGCTGATTTGTTCTTTCGTGAAATTATTCGCTTGCATGGTGTGCGAAATACTGTTGTTTCAGATCGTGATACTAAATTTCTTAGCCACTTTTGGAGATGTTTATGGGCTAAGTTGGGGACTAAACTGCTTTTTAGTACTACTTGTCACCCCCAAACTGATGGACAAACTGAAGTAGTCAATAGAACGTTGTCTACTATGCTTAGGGCTGTTTTGAAGAATAATAAGAAAATGTGGGAGGAATGCTTGCCTCATATTGAATTTGCTTATAATCGTTCATTGCATTCTACTACTAAGATGTGCCCTTTTGAAGTTGTGTATGGTTTCCTAACTCGTGCACCTATTGATTTGTTGCCTCTTCCATCTTCGGAGAAGGTTAATTTTGATGCTAAACAACGTGTTGAATTGATTTTAAAAATGCATGAGTTAACTAAGGAAAACATTGAGCGTATGAATGCTAAATATAAACTTGCTGGAGATAAGGGTAGAAAACATGTTGTGTTTGCACCTGGAGATCTTGTTTGGTTACATTTGCGTAAGGATAGATTTCCTGATTTGCGCAAATCAAAGCTAATGCCACGTGCTGATGGTCCCTTTAAGGTGTTAGAGAAAATAAATGATAATGCATATAAACTTGAGCTGCCTGCAGATTTTGGGGTTAGTCCCACTTTTAACATTGCAGATTTGAAGCCTTATTT
>NW_025228074.1:191518-231995 GCF_018294505.1 Triticum aestivum
GTGGTCAATAACCTCTCGGAGTTGGTTTAGCGATTGCTAAGGCGCGACGTCCTCGCACGTTCGTAGTCGGATCGTCAAAGTCGACTTCCACCAAAGCGATATCCATCATCTCATCGAAAGACAGGACACCTTTGCCTCTATCAGAGAGGTTATTGACCACGCCGGAGCATGATCAACCTGACCACGAGGGTCTGTTTCCTGCGAGCAAACGAAGAACAAGCAAGAAACTGAGATTGCAATCTGGATATTGCGAATATAAGATGAAAGCTTTATTGATCAAGGTGGGGTTCTGTGACGCCTTTGTCTGGTCGTTGAACACAAACGAAGTACGCGAAGTTGCAGCTATGGTGAACTTTTAATCTAAACAAAACCCAAAGTCTAAACGATGCCCTAAGGGCTGTATATATGGAGGAAGAGGGGGGAATTTCGTGACCCTTGGTGGAGGGGTCCGAAATCAACCCTATCTCTTGTTTCCCCACACATACGGACTCTAAAAATAGCTTATACTTATGTATTTCGAAATTACATGGGCCTGGCCCAATAATAAGGTGGCGCAGCACCTATAATAGCCTCGGGACGAAATTTATGAAGTGGCATCTTGTATATTTCGTCCAAGGCTTCATGCACCCATTATGGTGGCTTCAAAGTCCTGAAATCATCACTTGTAACTCCGTTCTTGTTCCCCTTGCGCATGCCTTCATCTCCATGCTTGTTCTTAATCCAATGTTCATCCTTCTCCAAGCTAGGCCCTTCATTTGTAAGCAAAACAAATGTATCCAATTTAGGCAGCATCATATTCTCATGAACATTAGAATCATTACCAAGAAACGAAAGTACCTGGTAATTTAGTTGGCGTGCACGAGCTCTAGTAATTGGTCCAGTATTTATAGCAGCAGGGGTTGTGGGTGTAACAATTGTATTGATGTCCTCATCACCTGAGCTTATCTGTCAGTTCTTTGCCTTGGTATACTTTCACCCTGATGAGGAGCGAAGGATGACCTGGATGACCAATGGCCGTAAGTTGACTGCTACCTGGAAGGAGTTCATGGATCTGCTCCAGGTTCCTGATGACGGGCTTGACACTCCCGTGGGTGTTCGCCCACATGCTAATTCTGAGTCTGCTAACAAGGACAAGCGTCAGTCATTCTATGTTGAGAAGGCGCTTCCCAATGGCAAGTCGGCGTGGGTGCTCAACTCTTTTCTGGATATCATGTATCGCATCTTCCGCAACTCTTTGTTCCCTCGCATTGGTGACAAGGACAAGGTTCATGCCTATATGGTGGATATGATGCTCCTATGCAAGGAGGCTCGTGTGTCTCAGACTCAGCCACTTGATGTCTCACACGTCATGTGGTGTGAGCTTCGGTTTGCGGTGTTCAACCGCAAGGTGCCTATCTATGGACCATATCTGTTTCTGCTGATCTCAAAGACTTGGGAGAAGATGTACCCTGGTGATGAGTTCCTTGCTCCGGACTGGATTCGACATGATCCCATCTGTCTTCGTGTCAAGCCCAACTGGGCCAACACTACTACTCGTGTTGAGGCGTCTGCTGCTAGGAGGGCTGTTGATGAGGAGGAGGCTGGAGCAGAGGATGTTGCTGAGGGTCGTGCTGCTAGGTCTTCCCGTAGTTCCTCTATGCCCTCGTGGGCCAAGAAGCTGAAGGACAAGATGAAGACTCTCTTCTGCATGCAAGCTAAGGGGCAGTACAGGACTCACGTGGCATCCAAGGAGAGTCGCCACCGGGACAAGAAGATCTTGTAGCTGTATGGCGAGGACGTGTCTGGCGGTTCTGAGGATCCATCACTCCAGAGGCTGAGCTGATGGAGAAACAAGGCTACAGGTGGACTGATTCTAAGGAGGACGTCGAGGAGACCATTCCTGCCGCCGAGTCTAACGAGTAGCGTTGGGACGATTTCTCTTCTTGAGCCACCCCTTGTGTGTAGGTGTCTTCTCTGCCTTTTTGGCGTCTCGATGCCAAAGGGGGAGAGAGTGTAGGGATTTGCAAGTTGTGTGTCGTCGTTCGTGTTTGGTGTATTTGCTTTCTCGTTTGAACCTCGTTTTAACCTTGTTTCGATTGCTTTGGGTTGCTTTCCTTCATTTGGTGTAAGACATAGGCACTCTATCTACGAGCTTGTGATATATTGTGCTACCTTTGTGCTATGCTCTTGCTTAGATGTTAGTAATCATGCCTTTGTCTCTAAAATATAGGGGGAGTGTTGATCCTAGTTTGTGTGCTATGCAGTCCAAAGCATCCATCTAGATTGCACACATCTAGGGGGAGCCCGTCTATATTCTAGAGAGGAGGGGTTTGCCTCTGCTCAATATTATCTCATTTTTGTGCAAATCCTGTATTGTCATCAATCCACCAAAAAGTGGGAGATTGTAAGGGCATATTTATCCCTAAGGTGTTTTGGTGATTGATGACAATGCTTTTGCGGACTAATCGTGTGCCTTGAGTTTCTCAGACGCTTCATTGCTAGGCACAAGACGGTTCGGTGCCCCTCGAAGACTATTGAAGACGGCGTTGTTCTACGTTTCTTTTTGGTGGATTTGAATCATAGGAGAGCCGTACTATTAAGAGGGGGTCCGCGTCGGAAAGGTTTGGGCGGAATCATCACGCACACGTTTCCCTCCTTGTCTCCACCTTTCCCTTGCACTTTGGAGCTTCCCCCGGTTATCCTCTTTGTGATTGTCCTGGCTGCTATTGCTGAGCTTGCGGTAGTACTGCTCCCTGGAGCGGTAGTACCGCAAGCTCCTGTGGTAGTACCGCTGGAGCCCACGGTAGTACCGCTTCCTCTGGAGTCGTAGTATCGTGGCTCCCAGGCCTAGTGCCGCTGCGGTGCGGTAGTAGGGGCGTGTGTAATTTTTTACATCCGCGCACCCACGGTAGTACCGCACGTCACGCGCGGTAGTACCGCTAGTGCCAACGGTAGTACCGTTCCCCTGGAGTCGTAGTACCGTGGCCCTCATGCCTAGTACCGCTGCTTCACGGTAGTAGGAGCGGATGTAAAAATTACATCCGCGCCTCCATGGTAGTACCGCACTTAGTGCGCGGTAGTACCGCGCACGGCTTGGTTCAGCTGCCATACGGTAGTACCGCTCCCTAGCGGTAGCACCGCGTCGGATATTTGCACTGTTTCTTTTCCAGCGGAAGTAGGCACGGATGTATTTTTATTCATCCGCGCCCTTCGTAGGCTAGGACTTTCCTGCCTTGCGGTAGTACCGCAAGGGGGAGCGGTAGTACCGCGCTCGCGGAAGTACCGCTCTTAGTCAGGCATGTCCTACTCTCTACTGCTGCCACGGAAGTACCGTGGTCCCTCACGGTAGTACCGCGTGGCCTTGCGATAGTACCGCATTCCTAGAGCGGTAGTACCGCATGTCGCGGGCTGGACATGTGGATAACGGTTGGATCTTTTCCATAGCTATAAAAGGGGTGTCTTCTACCTCTAGTTGACTACCTCTTCCATCTCTAAGCTCCATCGTTGCTCCAAGCTCCATTTTCACCCGATCTTTCTCCCTAGCCAATCAAACTTGTTGATTTGCTCGGGATTAGTTGAGAAGGCCTCGATCTACACTTCCACCAAGAGAGATTTGATTCCCCCCACTTATCCCTAGCGGATCTTGTTACTCTTGGGTGTTTGAGCACCCTAGACGGTTGAGGTCACCTCGGAGCCATAGTCCATTGTGGTGAAGCTTTGTGGTGTCGTTGGGAGCCTCCAATTAAGTTGTGGAGATTGCCCCAACCTTGTTTGTAAAGGTTCGGTCGCCGCCTTCAAGGGCACCAATAGTAGAATCACGGCATCTCGCATTGTGTGAGGGCGTGAGGAGAATACAGTGGCCCTAGTGGCTTCTTGGGGAGCATTGTGCCTCCACACCGCTCTAATGGAGACGTACTTCCCCTCAAAAGGAAGGAACTTCGGTAACACATCCATGTCTCCACCGGCTCCACTCTTGGTTATCTCGCGCCTTTACTTTTGCAAGCTTACTTGTGTTGTATCCCTTGCTTGCTCGTGTGCTTGTTGTTGGTGCATCATATAGGTTGTTCACCTAGTTGCATATCTAGGCAATCTACTTTGATGCAAAGTTGAATTTGGTAAAGAAAAGCTAAAAATTGTTAGTTGCCTATTCACCCCCCTCCTCTAGTAAACTATATCGATCCTTTCACAAAGCTCACCTAAGAATGAGCTATCCTATTTGCTAAGTCTAAATGGAGGAGGGGGAGGGGTATATATAGGTAGGTGGAGGAAAGGGACGAAGTGGAGGCTGTTGGGGAACGTAGCAGAAATTCAAAATTTTCCTACGAGTCACCAAGATCTATCTATGGAGAGACTAGCAACATGGGGAAGGAGAGTGCATCTACATACCCTTGTAGATCGCTAAGCGGAAGCGTTCAAGAGAACGGGGTTGAAGGAGTCGTACTCGTCGTGATCCAAATCATCGGAGATCCTAGTGCCGAACGGACGGCACCTCCGCGTTCAACACACGTAGAGCCCGGTGACGTCTCCCATGCCTTGATCCAGCAAGGAGAGAGGGAGAGGTTGAGGAAGACTCCATCCAGCAGCAGCACAATGGCGTGGTGGTGATGGAGGAGCGTGGCAATCCTGCAAGGCTTCGCCAAGCACCGCGGGAGAGGAGGAGAAAGAGAGGTAGGGCTGCGCCAGGGAGAGGTGGAAACTCTTATGTTTGCAGCCCCAAATACCTCAAGTATATATAGGGGAGAGGGAGGGGGCTGCGCTCGCTCTAGGGTTCCCACCCCAAGGGGTGCGGTAGCCCCAAACCCATCTAGGGTGGCGGCCAAGGGGGGGAGAGAGGGGAAACTTGCCCCCCAAGTAAGGTGGGTGCTCCCCCTCCCCAAACCCTAGGCGCCTTGGGCCCTTGTGGAGGGGCGCACCAGCCCACCTGGGGCTGGTCCCCTCCCACACTTGGCCCATGCTGCCCTCTGGGGCCGGTGGCCCCACTTGGTGGACCCCCGGGACCCTCCCGGTGGTCCCGGTACGTTACCAATAACACCCGAAACTTTTCCGGTGACCAAAACAGGACTTCCCATATATAAATCTTTACCTCCGGACCATTCCGGAACTCCTCGTGATGTTTGGGATCTCATCCGGGACTCCGAACAACATTTGGTAACCACGTATATCTATTCCCTATAACCCTAGCGTCATCGAACCTTAAGTGTGTAGACCCTACGGGTTCGGGAACCATGCAGACATGACCAAGACGTTCTCCGGTCAATAACCAGCAGCGGGATCTGGATACCCATGTTGGCTCCCACATGTTCCACGATGATCTCATCGGATGAACCACGATGTCAAGGACTCAATCAATCTCGTATTCAATTCCCTTTGTCTAGCGGTATAGTACTTGCCCGAGATTCGATCGTCGGTATCCCGATACCTTGTTCAATCTCGTTACCGACAGGTCTCTTAACTCGTTCCGTAACACATCATCCCGTGATCAACCCCTTGGTCACATTGTGCACATTATGATGATGTCCTGCCGAGTGGGCCCAGAGATACCTCTCCGTTACACGGAGTGACAAATCCCAGTCTCGATTCATGCCAACCCAACAGACACTTTCAGAGATACCCGTAGTGTACCTTTATAGCCACCCAGTTACGTTGTGACGTTTGGTACACCCAAAGCATTCCTACGGTATCTGGGAGTTGCACAATCTCATGGTCTAAGGAAATGATACTTGACATTAGAAAAGCTTTAGCATACGAACTACATGATCTTTCTGCTAGGCTTAGGATTGGGTCTTGTCCATCACATCATTCTCCTAATGATGTGATCCCGTTATCAACGACATCCAATGTCCATGGTCAGGAAACCGTAACCATCTATTGATCAACGAGCTAGTCAACTAGAGGCTTACTAGGGACATGGTGTTGTCTATGTACCCACACATGTATCTGAGTTTCCTATCAATACAATTATAGCATGGATAATAAATGATTATCATGGACAAGGAAATATACTAATAATAACTAATTTATTATTGCCTCTAGGGCATATTTCCAACAGTCTCCCACTTGCACTAGAGTCAATAATCTAGTTCACATCGCCATGTGACCAACATCCAAAGAGTTTACTAGTGTCACTAAACTTGTTCACATCATCATGTGATTAAGACTCAATGAGTTCTGGGGTTTGATCATGTTTTGCTTGTAAGAGAGGTTTTAGTCAACGGGTCTGCAACATTCAGATCCGTATGTACTTCGCAAATCTCTAGGTCATATTGTAAATGATTGCTTCCACGCTCCACTTGGAGCTATTCCAAATGGTTGTTCCACTATACGTATCCGGTTTGCTACTCAGAGTCATTCGGACAGGTGTTAAAGCTTGCATCGACATAACCCTTTACGTTGAACTCTTTATCACCTCCATAATCGAGAAACATATCCTTATTCCTCTAAGGATAATTTGACCGCTATCTGGTGATCCACTCCTTGATCACCTTTGTACCCTCTTTCCAGATATGTAGCAAGGCACACATCAGGTGCGGTACACAGCATAGCATACTATAGAGCCTACGTCTAAAGCATAGGGGACGACCTTCGTCCTTTCTCTCTTTTCTACCATGGTCGAGCTTTAAGTCTTAACTTCATACCTTACATCTCAGGCAAGAACTCCTTCTTTGACTGATCCATCTTGAACACTTTCAAGATCGTGTCAAGGTATATGCTCATTTGAAAGTACCATTAAGCGTTTTTTGATCTATCCTCGTAGACCTTGATGCTCAATGTTCAAGTAGCTTAATCCAGGTTTTCTATTGAAAAACACCTTTCAAATAACCCTATATGCTTTCCAGAAATTCTACTCATTTCTGATCAACAATATGTCAACAACATATACTCATCAGAAATTCTACAGTGCTCCCACTCACTTCTTTGGAAATACAAGTTTCTCATAAACTTTGTATAAACCCAAAATCTTTGATCATCTCATCAAAGCATACATTCCAACTCTGAGATGCTTACTCCAGTCCTTAGAAGGATCGCTGGAGCTAGCATACCTTTTAGCATCCTTAGGATCGACAAAACCTTTCTGATTGTATCACATACCACCTTTCCTTACGAAAACTGGTAAGGAAACTCGTTTTGACATCCATCTGCCAGATTTCATAAATGCAGCTAATGCTAACATGATTCCGACGGACTTAAGCATCGCTACGGATGAGAAAATATCATCGTAGTCAACTCCTTGAACTTGTGAAAAACTCTTCGCCACAAGTCGAGCTTCATAGACGGTGACATTACCATCCACGTTCGTCTTCTTCTTAAAGATCCATTTATCTCAATGGCTTGCCGATCATCGGGCAAGTCCACCAAAGTTCATGCTTTGTTCTGATACATGGATCCTATCTCGGATTTCATGGCTTCTAACCATTTGTCGGAATTTGGGCCCACCATCGCTTCTCCATAGCTCATAGGTTGTAACGCCCCGAGACCGATGTGCCAGGTGTCATGCAGTTATTCGATGTTGTTGCGTTGTCTTTTTCTTGCGTGTTGCATTCATCATTGCATCATGTGCATTGCATCATGTCATCATGCCATCATGTCTTTTCTTTTCTTACTCAACTAAATAAATTTTATGGATCTTCGATCCATTTAAATCGAGGGAAGGATTCTCTTTATAATATATCCTCCCGATATTAGTGGAGCTATTATAAAATAATCCATTCTTTGGAGTCACCATAACACACTTGCAAAAATCCCAATGCCTTTTATTATTTCAATTCTTGGCCTCTAACTTTGCCATATATCCTTTCGTCATTTTCCGGAGCTCCACCTAAATTCTCAACATTTTTTTGGACATTTCTAATTCCTATCCCTTGTTCAAATCTTTTCAATTAAATTCAAATGACTTTGAATTTAATTCTTGCAATAATGTCCAATCCTACTTTTCTTTGACCGGGCGCATTTTTGTGAGTCCGGAGAAATTAACCACATGCCCTAATTCTTCTTCCAACCTTCTCTTGTCTTCTTTCCTTTCTTCTAATTCCCTGTTAATGAAAAGAGAGAGGAGGAAGAGAGAAGCCCAGCCGCCACTTGTGTCCAGCTAGGCCCATTTGGCCCAAGGCCTCCCGCGGCCCACTCCCTAACCTAAACCCTAGCCCGACTCCTTTCTCCCTCTCGTTTTTCCCCTCGCGCCGCCAGGAGAGCCCCCGCGCTCGATCCCATCTTCCCCATCTTCTTGATCCCATCTCCCTTTCGATCTCTTCCCTACTCGCTGCCTCTTTTCCCTCGTCCTCCTCCCAACACTTGCACGCAGAGGAGCAGCTTCCCATTCCCCCGAACCCCTTGTCCACTACCTTGGCCTCCGGCCATGGCGCCCGCACCGAACGCCCAGCAGGCCATGCCCCTGGCCGGAGCCACCTTTCTGCGCCTCCTCCTCACCAAGCTCCCCGTCGCCCAGGCGCCCGAGGAGAGGAGCTCCTCGAGCACCTGCGCCTGCAGCCATCGCGCCCGTCGCCGGCGCCACAAGTCCGCGTCGCCGAGCCCCTCGCCCTACCGGAGTTGCTCCTTCTTCCGCACGCCCACCGAGCTCCATCGCGCCCGACGCCATCGACCTCGAGCTCCAGTGCCCTGCCTTTGTCCGTGCGCCTGTGACGAAGCTCCGGGAGCAGCCATGGCCGTGGATGCCGCCCGCCGCCTCCAGTCTGAAGCTCCGGCGTGCCCAAGCCTCGGAGTCGACCGGATCGACCTCCCCAAACCCCCGTCGCTGGCCTACCCTATTTCTGCTGCGCCGAACGATGACGACCAGCGCCATCCCCCCTGCTTGCACTCCTGCCGCGCCTTCGTTCCGTCTCCTAGCGAAGGAGATGACTAGCAGCACCCAGCCCCGTTGACCGCTGCACGCGCAGGCCCAGTGCACTCACCATGGTCTCCCCTCCTTGTGTGGGCTGCGCCCCTCTCCATGGCCAAGACCGGGACACCGTGAATGTCAAGTTCCTCCACAGGCGCCCGAACGACTACGCGGATTCGCCAAGTACATCTTCTCCAAGACCGGACCGACAAGTACCACGACGTCCGTGAACCACTACCGTCGCCCCGAAGATGTTGGATTCGTCAAGTACCTCTCCGAAAAACGAACGTGTACCACTACTTCCACGACGCCCGTGAACGTCTACCTCCACGACGACCCGTGAACGTCTACGAGATGTACCACTACCGTCGACCCGTGAACGTCTACTTCCCTCTTCGAACAAGAACCATCCCGTTTGCACGCTACAAAGGTATAGCCACCGAGATACGTCCGAGAACGAATGCTTGTGTTGTATGAGACGCACCCCTTTGTCTGCACCGTGTCCGTTTTGACACTCGTTTCCATGCTCCTAACCCGTGGGAACCCGGTTACCGAGAGCACCCCACCGTTCATCACATGACACGCTCCCGTCACTTTCTTTTGCACCGACGTCTCATTGAGTTGTTGGCGTGGCACCCTTTTTGTTCCACCATGACGACTAAATGCTTCATAATGCTCATGTCAACTTTTAATAAAAATTGCATAAACTTGTTCATGTCATCCACATCATGATAACAACAATTAATATGTTTAAATTGTTGTTGCAATAAATTACTAATGCATATGGGGATTTACCAGATTTGTTGTTTGTTATATCCGGCCCCATTTAAATTGCTTAGTTAGATAGTTTCTTTTATGCTTCACCTCTTGCCATGCTTAATAACATTTAATATTGTTGGGTACATTACCGGGAGAGAACTAAATAACTTGAATGTGGTGTTTCGTCAATATGCAACTCGTTGCATATTGAGCTCCACTTAATTTGTAGGATTGTTTTGTGCATTTGGTCATGCCATGCCTCATTAAACCGGACATGCATCATACTCGTTTGTGCATCATGCCATGTTGTTGTGGTGGTTGTTTACTATGTTGTGTGCTTCTTTTCCGGTGATTGCTTCTTCGGGTTGGTTCCGGTTACGTCGCTTTTGTGAGGACCCGTTCGACTACGTCCGTTTGTCTTCTTCATGGACTCGTTCTTCTTCCTTGCGGGATTTCAGGCAAGATGATCATACCCTCGAAATCACTACTATCTTTGCTATGCTAGTTTGCTCGCTCTTTTGCCATGCCAATGCTACGATGCCTACCACTTGCTTGTCAGCCACCCAAATTGCCATGTTCAACCTCTAACCCACCATATCCTAGCAAACCGTTGATTGGCTATGTTACCGCT
This sequence comes from Triticum aestivum, assembly GCF_018294505.1. NCBI lineage: Eukaryota > Viridiplantae > Streptophyta > Magnoliopsida > Poales > Poaceae > Triticum > Triticum aestivum. The sequence continues at coordinate 201,721 of NW_025228074.1, forward strand.
TTGCTCAGCCCCTCTTATAGCGTTGTTAGTTGCAGGTGAAGATTGGAGCCGTTCCTTGTTGGAACTTTTATTTACTTGTTGGGATATCACAATATATCTTACTTAATTAATGCATCTATATACTGGTAAAGGGTGGAAGGCTCGGCCTTATGCCTGGTGTTTTGTTCCACTCTTGCCGCCCTAGTTTCCGTCATATCGGTGTTATGTTCCCGGATTTTGCGTCCCTTACGCGGTTGGGCTATAATGGGAACCCCTTGACAGTTCGCCTTAAGTAAAGCTCTTCCAGCAATGCCCAACATTGGTTTTACCATTCGCCACCTAGCCTCTTTTTCCCTTGGGTTTCGCGGACTCAAGGGTCATCATTATTTTAACCCCCCCGGGCCAGTGCTCCTCTGAGTGTTGGTCCAACTGTCAGCTACCGGTGACCACCAGGGGCAACTCTGGGTTGGCCTACCCGTACCTAAGACAATCTGAGTGTGCCCTGAGAAAGAGATATGTGCAGCTCCTATCGGGATTTGTCGGCACATTCGGGCGGTGTTGCTGGTTTAGTTTTACCCTGTCGAAATGTCTTGTTGTACCGGGATACCGAGTCTGATCGGAATGTCTCGGAAGGAGGTCTATTCCTTCGTTGATCGTGAGAGCTTGTCATGGGCTAAGTTGGGACACCCCTGCAGGGATTTGAACTTTCGAAAGCCGTGCCCGCGGTTATGGGCAGATGGGAATTTGTTAACGTCCGGTTGTAGAAAACCCGAAGTTGACCTTAATTAAAATACATCAACCGTGTGTGTAACCGTGATGGTCTCTTTCCGGCGGAGTCCGGGAAGTGAACACGGTGTTGGAGTTATGCTTGACGTAGGTTGTTATAGGATCACTTCTTGATCATACTTTTATCGACCGTGCTTTGCCTTCTCTTCTCGCTCTCATTTGCGTATGTTAGCCACCATATATGCTAGTCGCTTGCTGCAGCTCCACCTCATTACTCCATCCTTCCTATAAGCTTAAATAGTCTTGATCTCGCGGGTGCGAGATTGCTGAGTCCCCGTGGCTCACAGATACTTCCAAAACCAGTTTGCAGGTGCCTATGTTACCGTGCAGATGACGCAACCAAGCTCAAGGAGGAGCTCGATGAAGATCTTGCCCTTTGTGTTGTTCCGTTCTAGTTGATCAGTAGTGGAGCCCAGTTGGGGTCGATCGGGGACCTTTGTCGCATTTGGGGTTCTTCTTTTATTTTGGCTCCGTAGTCGGGCCCTGATTGTATTTGGTTGATGTAATGCTTTATTCATGTAATTGTGTGAAGTGGCGATTGTAAGCCAACTATGTATCTCTTTCCCTTATGTATTACATGGGTTGTGTGAAGATTACCTCACTTGCGACATTGCTTTCAATGCGGTTATGCCTCTAAGTCGTGCTTCGACACGTGGGAGATATAGCCGCATCGAGGGCGTTACAAGTTGGTAATCAGAGCCTTCCCCGACCTTAGGAGCCCCATTGCTTGATCGTTTTTAGCGGCCGAGTTTGTGTCTAGAAAAAAATGTTTTGAGTCATTTAGGAATTATATATCGGAGAGTTTAGGAATTCTTTTTACTTCCCAGTCTCCTCATCGCTCTGGTAAGGCATCCTGACGTAGAGTTTTGACTCTTCTCTTCTCAAATTTCACTAAAAAAAAATTTAGGATCACGCGGGTATCTTGGAATCGTTCCGATGGTTTTATGATGAGAACATTGTCTTGGTGCCTCCTGTCAGGGGTTTTGTGGAAGTGTCCCGGGGAGTTGAGCTCTGAGGTGTTGTCATCATAATTTTATCGTTGCAATTCTGGAATACCTGAGTTTAGTACGCCGACATCGAAAATCTCTTTTATGCAGTTCGTTGGTGAGATAACCTCGACGCCACCCAGTACTGGGGCGGGAGTTCGGGAGTATCGCCATAACTTGTATAACGGATGATTTTCGAAGGTTGAGGTAGATGATTTCCGAAGGTTTCTTGGTTATGTGTTGAAGGATGGATACAGCTGGATGTAGGATTTGCTAGTTTGGGTGAGATATTATGCTTCCCCTGTATCCCCAACACCTGATTGCATAACCGGAAAATTTTGGGAGTTTCATAGGTGGGAATTCAAGTAGCTCTTAGGATATCTTTTCGACAGATGTATGATATGAAATTGGGGTTCGACGTTTAGTGGTCCGCCTTTCCACGGTCGTTTTTACAGTGGTCTCGTTGTGTCTTAAAGAGTCCTTGGCTATGCCGACTCGGGGACACTTCGTATGTCATGTGCACTGCCTTGTACATGATGGTGCTGTACGATCGAGCCCGTGTAGGCCCCACCACGAAAACTTCGGACGAAATCTCTATCATATGTTTGTTCCGGCTTATTCTGCAAGCCAAATCCTTTGTTTTGTTTTATTTGTGGTATTCGAGTTGCTTCGAAGTCAAATGTTGAATCCATACCTTTCCTAAATGGTGTTCTCATACTTCGATGTGAATACCAATCCTTCTCGACAATCGAGATTGTCATGTCAATCCTTTTCAACCAGCGTCTTTCTCTTCAAGTGGATCCGATCATTTCAACATCAGCAAGATCAATTATCATTTCTTCTCAATGGTGTTTTCCCACCCTCCCACCCTTGTTTTCTTGAAGGATTCAAAATTATTGATCAAGTATCCATCTTATTGATGTGAAGTCTCTCCATTCTTTTCCTTCAATGTTCTTATCCGGTGATTCTCATGAAGTTTCTAACGGAGCTTCAAGTTCGTCATTCCTCATTCCTTTCTCTTCTCCGGTGGATTGAAGTCAAGTTTTGTTGATCATACCTTTTTCCTCATTTCAATACCTTCTCTTGACGGTGCTCCTCATATTTATTCATTTCTCGCTATTCTATTGTTCCGGAGTGCTCAAGATATCTCGAAGATTCGTGTTTCCACTCTGCATTCGTTCAAGCTCTTTCGAGATTGGTATCTCATTCAAGTCATTTAATTCAACCGGTGCAACATCTCTTTTAAATCTTTTCAACGGTGTTCTTTTGAGTGGGCCCTAACCCACAGGTTTTTCCCAGGATCTTACCTGACTCTTCTATTTTCCCAGAGCTATCCTAAATTCTTCTCCAAGTTTGACGTAAGAATGAGTTATCATCAGTCAAATGCTTTTTCTCCAAGATCTTTCAAATTCTTTTCATAGTTGGCTAAACCTCTGCGCTTTTGATTCTTCCGGTGTGCCTCAATAATTCTTGGTGGTGTTTCTCGTCGTCATTCTCATCATTTGAAGACCGAAGAAGAGTTTCTCTTTAATCTTGCTCTATTCTCTTCAAGATTCATGGTGCTAGCTTGTTGCCATCCTCTCATAATTGTTTTGATCGTGAGAATTCTTTTCATCCATCCGGAGTTATTCAAGAGTCTTCTCAGTTTGTCATCCGGAGTCCATCAATTCAGGTTTATTCATTCTCAGCTGTCAGTTATCATTCTCCTATCTTGCCGGTGCATCAATCGAATATCCTCTAATCAGTTCTTGATCTCTTCGTTCTCATGTATCTAAATAACCTAAAGTATCTTCATTCATTTTGCAATTCTTCCCGGTGATTTGTGCATTTGCTACGTTCAATTTCAATTCTTACGGTGGTTCGTTCAAGAGTTCTCTTTCTTTGTTATCATATCAATTCATTCGTTCTTTCCAAATCCTACCGGTGGTTCGTTGAAGACCTTCTCAAGTTTACGCCATATCTCTCTTAATCCTTTCTACAAGAATAAGTGGTATGCCAAATCCGTTGCTTGTCATCAATTTAAATTGGTGAAGGATACGCATAACATAATTCTTATTCTGGTTTCATCCAAGTGATTAATCCTTTCCTTCAGAGTTTGTCCAGGAGGAATAAAATTCTTGGCTGCTTGTTGTTCATCTTTCTTCCGGAGTTCTAAGTTTTCCGCATTATCTCGTCGCGAAACTCCATCTGAATCATCGCAAGGCTTCACCTTGTGTTTCAACTTCTCTTTCTTTTTATCATCCTTTTATTACCGGAGTTCTTCATGGAGGCTCTACATGGTGGTTCATCAAGGATTCCTTTCATTTTTCAATTGTTCTTCAGGTTTTCTCTCGAAGTTATGACCCGCCAAGCTATACTCTAAAATAAACATGGTGCTCAACACATGTTTTGTTTTGAGGAGCTCAAGTATTCTTCATCTTGCATTTTGAAGTGCAATTCTTTCTACCTTATCTTTTGAGGTGGTATTATGTTATTCTTGATAATGTTCCCTTCGTGTTTCATGATTCACAAATTATCAAGAATGAGGTAGTTTAAATCCATTAATCTCGTCATTGGAGTTATCTTGGATTATATTTCACCTTAAGCCTTCCCTAAGGATGGTTGTTATTATGGTGCTTATAAATGATCCAAGTTTCTTCATTTATCCTCCCGGTGAAATAAGTTTCTCGTCTTCTTGTTCATATCAATCCAATCTTGTTTTTCGTAAGTGGCAGGTTGTCACCTCATTATTTGAGATGTACTCCACAAGACCATAGCAAGCTTATCTTTTCGTTGTTGGTTTTCCAACAACTCCGTTCTAGCATTTGTTGTTATCGTGCTCTCTCAAGATCTTGTTTCACTTCGTTCATTCCATTCCACTCTTTCTTCTATTCCGGAGGCATTGTGATGCTCCTCTCTGCAACCCATCTTCTTGTTTTGTCAGGATCATGTTCTTTTCTTGACTTATCCATTCAACCGGAGTGTTGTGTTCCTTTTGCTCAAGTTCTCTCATTTTATCAAGTCTTGCATCTCTGTTCAACCAGAGTGCTGCCCGAATTCTTCCTCTCTGATCTTGTTTTAACCGGAGTGATTTCGAATTCTATCTTGTCCATCAAACTCTTGATTCATGTCTTTGCAACCTTCAAGTCCTCGTAATGTTCCTTGTTCCTCTTTTCTAACGGATTGTTTGCAATCTCGTTCGTCTCTGCTGTACTCTTTCTTTTAAATTGCTCAACCTCTCAAGGTTCTTTGGTTTCACTCATTTGTAAAAGAAGCAACTTAGTTTTACCTATTCTCTTTCTCCTCCGTTTTCCCTCCGGTGCCATTCTAGATCTCGGGACGAGATCCTCTCGTAGTGGTGGAGTGTTGTAACGCCCCGAGACTGATGTGCCAGGTGTCATGCAGTTATTCGATGTTGTTGCGTTGTCTTTTTCTTGCGTGTTGCATTCATCATTGCATCATGTGCATTGCATCATGTCATCATGCCATCATGTCTTTTCTTTTCTTACTCAACTAAATAAATTTTATGGATCTTCGATCCATTTAAATCGAGGGAAGGATGACTTCTCTTTATAATATATCCTCCCGATATTAGTGGAGCTATTATAAAATAATCCATTCTTTGGAGTCACCATAACACACTTGCAAAAATCCCAATGCCTTTTATTATTTCAATTCTTGGCCTCTAACTTTGCCATATATCCTTTCGTCATTTTCCGGAGCTCCACCTAAATTCTCAACATTTTTTTGGACATTTCTAATTCCTATCCCTTGTTCAAACCTTTTCAATTAAATTCAAATGACTTTGAATTTAATTCTTGCAATCATGTCCAATCCTACTTTTCTTTGACCGGGCGCATTTTTGTGAGTCCGGAGAAATTAACCACATGCCCTAATTCTTCTTCCAACCTTCTCTTGTCTTCTTTCCTTTCTTCTAATTCCCTGTTAATGAAAAGAGAGAGGAGGAAGAGAGAAGCCCAGCCGCCACTTGTGTCCAGCTAGGCCCATTTGGCCCAAGGCCTCCCGCAGCCCACTCCCTAACCTAAACCCTAGCCCGACTCCCTTCTCCCTCTCGTTTTTCCCCTCGCGCCGCCAGGAGAGCCCCCGCGCTCGATCCCATCTTCCCCATCTTCTCGATCCCATCTCCCTTTCGATCTCTTCCCTACTCGCTGCCTCTTTTCCCTCGTCCTCTTCCCAACACTTGCACGCAGAGGAGCAGCTTCCCATTCCCCCGAACCCCTTGTCCACTACCTTGGCCTCCGGCCATGGCGCCCGCACCGACCGCCCAGCAGGCCATGCCCCTGGCCGGAGCCACCTTTCCGCGCCTCCTCCTCACCAAGCTCCCCGTCGCCCAGGCGCCCGAGGAGAGGAGCTCCTCGAGCACCTGCGCCTGCAGCCATCGCGCCCGTCGCCGGCGCCACAAGTCCGCGTCGCCGAGCCCCTCGTCCTGCCGGAGTTGCTCCTTCTGCCGCACGCCCACCGAGCTCCATCGCGCCCGACGCCATCGACCTCGAGCTCCAGTGCCCTGCCTTTGTCCGTGCGCCTGTGACGAAGCTCCGGGAGCAGCCATGGCCGTGGATGCCGCCCGCCGCCTCCAGTCTGAAGCTCCGGCGTGCCCAAGCCTCGGAGTCGACCGGATCGACCTCCCCAAACCCCCGTCGCTGGCCTACCCTATTTCTGCTGCGCCGAACGATGACGACCAGCGCCATCCCCCCTGCTTGCACTCCTGCCGCGCCTTCGTTCCGTCTCCTAGCGAAGGAGATGACTAGCAGCACCCAGCCCCGTTGACCGCTGCACGCGCAGGCCCAGTGCACTCACCAGGGTCTCCCCTCCTTGTGTGGGCTGCGCCCCTCTCCATGGCCAAGACCGGGACACCGTGAATGTCAAGTTCCTCCACAGGCGCCTGAACGACTACGCGGATTCGCCAAGTACATCTTCTCCAAGACCGGACCGACAAGTACCACGACGTCCGTGAACCACTACCGTCGCCCCGAAGATGTTGGATTCGTCAAGTACCTCTCCGAAAAACGAACGTGTACCACTACTTCCACGACGCCCGTGAACGTCTACCTCCACGACGACCCGTGAACGTCTACGAGATGTACCACTACCGCCGACCCGTGAACGTCTACTTCCCTCTACGAACAAGAACCGTCCCGTTTGCACGCTACAAAGGTATAGCCACCGAGATACGTCCGAGAACGAATGCTTGTGTTGTATGAGACGCACCCCTTTGTCTGCACCGTGTCCGTTTTGACACTCGTTTCCATGCTCCTAACCCGTGGGAACCCGGTTACCGGGAGCACCCCACCGTTCATCACATGACACGCTCCCGTCACTTTCTTTTGCACCGACGTCTCATTGAGTTGTTGGCGTGGCACCCTTTTTGTTCCGCCATGACGACTAAATGCTTCATAATGCTCATGTCAACTTTTAATAAAAATTGCATAAACTTGTTCATGTCATCGACATCATGATAACAACAACTAATATGTTTAAATTGTTGTTGCAATAAATTACTAATGCATATGGGGATTTACCGGATTTGTTGTTTGTTATATCCGGCCCCATTTAAATTGCTTAGTTAGATAGTTTCTTTTATGCTTCACCTCTTGCCATGCTTAATAACATTTAATATTGTTGGGTACATTACCGGGAGAGAACTAAATAACTTGAATGTGGTGTTTCATCAATATGCAACTCGTTGCATATTGAGCTCCACTTAATTTGTAGGATTGTTTTGTGCATTTGGTCATGCCATGCCTCATTAAACCGGACATGCATCATACTCATTTGTGCATCATGCCATGTTGTTGTGGTGGTTGTTTACTATGTTGTGTGCTTCTTTTCCGGTGATTGCTTCTTCGGGTTGGTTCCGGTTACGTCGCTTTTGTGAGGACCCGTTCGACTACGTCCGTTTGTCTTCTTCATGGACTCGTTCTTCTTCCTTGCGGGATTTCAGGCAAGATGATCATACCCTCGAAATCACTACTATCTTTGCTATGCTAGTTTGCTCGCTCTTTTGCCATGCCAATGCTACGATGCCTACCACTTGCTTGTCAGCCACCCAAATTGCCATGTTCAACCTCTAACCCACCATATCCTAGCAAACCGTTGATTGGCTATGTTACCGCTTTGCTCAGCCCCTCTTATAGCGTTGTTAGTTGCAGGTGAAGATTGGAGCCGTTCCTTGTTGGAACTTTTATTTACTTGTTGGGATATCACAATATATCTTACTTAATTAATGCATCTATATACTGGTAAAGGGTGGAAGGCTCGGCCTTATGCCTGGTGTTTTGTTCCACTCTTGCCGCCCTAGTTTCCGTCATATCGGTGTTATGTTCCCGGATTTTGCGTCCCTTACGCGGTTGGGCTATAATGGGAACCCCTTGACAGTTCGCCTTAAGTAAAGCTCTTCCAGCAATGCCCAACATTGGTTTTACCATTCGCCACCTAGCCTCTTTTTCCCTTGGGTTTCGCGGACTCAAGGGTCATCATTATTTTAACCCCCCCGGGCCAGTGCTCCTCTGAGTGTTGGTCCAACTGTCAGCTACCGGTGACCACCAGGGGCAACTCTGGGTTGGCCTACCCGTACCTAAGACAATCTGAGTGTGCCCTGAGAAAGAGATATGTGCAGCTCCTATCGGGATTTGTTGGCACATTCAGGCGGTGTTGCTGGTTTAGTTTTACCCTGTCGAAATGTCTTGTTGTACCGGGATACCGAGTCTGATCGGAATGTCTCGGAAGGAGGTCTATTCCTTCGTTGACCGTGAGAGCTTGTCATGGGCTAAGTTGGGACACCCCTGCAGGGATTTGAACTTTCGAAAGCCGTGCCCGCGGTTATGGGCAGATGGGAATTTGTTAACGTCCGGTTGTAGAAAACCCGAAGTTGACCTTAATTAAAATACATCAACCGTGTGTGTAACCGTGATGGTCTCTTTCTGGCGGAGTCCGGGAAGTGAACACGGTGTTGGAGTTATGCTTGACGTAGGTTGTTATAGGATCACTTCTTGATCATACTTTTATCGACCGTGCTTTGCCTTCTCTTCTCGCTCTCATTTGCGTATGTTAGCCACCATATATGCTAGTCGCTTGCTGCAGCTCCACCTCATTACTCCATCCTTCCTATAAGCTTAAATAGTCTTGATCTCACGGGTGCGAGATTGCTGAGTCCCCGTGGCTCACAGATACTTCCAAAACCAGTTTGCAGGTGCCTATGTTACCGTGCAGATGACACAACCAAGCTCAAGGAGGAGCTCGATGAAGATCTTGCCCTTTGTGTTGTTCCGTTCTAGTTGATCAGTAGTGGAGCCCAGTTGGGGTCGATCGGGGACCTTTGTCGCATTTGGGGTTCTTCTTTTATTTTGGCTCCGTAGTCGGGCCCTGATTGTATTTGGTTGATGTAATGCTTTATTCATGTAATTGTGTGAAGTGGCGATTGTAAGCCAACTATGTATCTCTTTCCCTTATGTATTACATGGGTTGTGTGAAGATTACCTCACTTGCGACATTGCTTTCAATGCGGTTATGCCTCTAAGTCATGCTTCGACACGTGGGAGATATAGCCGCATCGAGGGTGTTACATAGGTTCATTGTTGTCTAGCAACATGACCTTCAAGACAGGATTACTGTACCACTCTGAAGTAGTACGCATCCCGGTCACCCTACGAGGTACGATAGTGACTTGATCCAAAACTTCATGATCACTATCATAAGCTTCTACTTCAATTGGTGTAGGCGCCACAGGAACAACTTCCTATGCCCTGCTACACACTTGTTGAAGTGACGGTTCAATAACCTCATCAAGTCTCCACCATCCTCCCACTCAATTTTCGAGACAAACCTTTCCTCGAGAAAGGACCCGATTCAGGAAACAATCCCTATTGCTTTCGGATATGAATTAGGAGGTATACCCAACTGTTTTGGGTGTCCTATGAAGATACATTTTATCCGCTTTGGGTTCGAGCTTATCAACCTAAAACTTTTTCACATAAGCGTCGCAGCCCCAAACTTTTAAGAAACGACAACTTAGGTTTCTCCAAACCATAGTTCAAACGTTGTCGTCTCAACGGAATTACGTGGTGCCCTATTAAAGTGAGTGCGGTTGTCTCTAATGCCTAACCCATGAACGATAGTGGTAATTTGATAAGAGACATCATGGTACGCATCATATCCAATACGGTGCAACTATGATGTTCGGACACACCATCACACTATGGTGTTCCAGGCGGTATTAATTGTGAAACAATTTACACAATGTCTTAATTGCGTGCCAAAGCTTGTAACTCAGATACTCATCTCTATGATCATATCATAGACATTTTATCCTCTTGTCACAATGACCTTCAACTTCACTCTGGAATTACTTGAACCATTCAATAATTCAGACTTGTGTTTCATCAAGTAAATATACAGTATCTACTCAAATCATCCGTGAAGTAAGAACATAACGATATCCACTGCGTGCCTCAGCACTCATTGGACTGCACACATCAAAATGTATTACTTCCAACAAGTTGCTTTCTTGTTCCATTTTACTGAAAACGAGGCTTTCAGTCATCTTGCCCATGTGGTATGATTTGCATGTCTCAAGTGATTCAAAATCAAGTGAGTCCAAACGGTCCATCTGCATGGAGTTTCTTCATGCGTATATACCAATAGACATGGTTCACATGTCTCAATCTTTTCAAAAACGAGTGAGTCCAAAGATCCATCAACATGGAGCTTCTTCATGTGTTTTATACCAATATGACTTACATGGCAGTGCCACAAGTAGGTGGTACTATCATTACTATCTTATATCTTTTGGCATGAACATGTGTATCACTACGATCGAGATTCAATAAACCATTCATTTTTAGGTGCAAGACCATTGAAGGTATTATTCAAATAACCAGAGTAACCATTATTCTCCTTAAATGAATAACCGTATTGCGATAGACATAATCCAATCATGTCTATGCTCAACGCAAACACCAAATAACAACTATTTAGGTTTAACACCAATCTCGATGGTAGAGAGAGCGTGCGATGCTTGATCACATCAACCTTGGAAACACTTCCAACACATATCGTCAGCTCACCTTTAGCTAGTCTTCGTTTATTCCGTAGCTTTTATTTTGAGTTACTAACACTTAGCAACCGAATCGGTATCTAATACCCTGGTGCTACTAGGAGTACTAGTAAAGTACACATTAACATAATGTATATCCAATATACTTCTATCGACCTTGCCAGCCTTCTCATCTACCAAGTATCTAGGGTAATTCTGCTCTAGTGGTTGTTCCCTTTATTACAGAAGCACTGAGTCTCGGGTTTGGGTTCAACCTTGGGTTTCTTCACTAGAGCAGCTGCTGATTTGCCGTTTCATGAAGTATCCCTTCTTGCCCTTGCCCTTCTTGAAACTAGTGGTTTCACTAACCATCAACAATTGATGCTCCTTCTTGATTTCTACTTTCGCGGTGTCAAACATCGCGAATATTTCAAGGATCATCATATCTATCCCTAATATGTTATAGTTCATCATGAAGCTCTAGTAGCTTGGTGCAATGACTTTGGAGAAACATCACTATCTCATCTGGAAGATTAACTCCCACTCGATTCAAGTGATTGTTGTACCGAGACAATCTGAGTACAAGCTCAACGATTGAGCTTTTCTCCCTTAGTTTGTAGGCTAAGAAACTCGTCGGAGGTCTCATACCTCTTAACGTGGGCACGAGCCTGAAATCCCAATTTCAGCCCTCGAAACATCTCATATGTTTCGCGACGTTTCGAAATTGTCTTCGGTGCCTCAATTCTAAACCGTTTAATATTACTGAACTATCACGTAGTTATCAAAACGTGTATGTCAAATGTTCACAACATCCACAGACGATGTTCGAGGTTCAGCACACCGAGCGGTGCATTAAGGACATAAGCCTTCTGCGCAACAATGAGGACAATCCTCAGTTTACGGACCCAGTCCGCATAATTGCTACTATCAACTTTCAACTATATTTTCTCTAGGAACATATCTAAACAGTAGAACTAAAGCGCGAGCTACGACATAATTTGCAAAAACCTTTTGACTATGTTCAGGATAATTAAGTTCATCTTATGAACTCCCACTCAGATAGACATCCCTCTAGTCATCTAAGTGATTACATGATCCGAGTCAACTAGGCCGGGTCCGATCATCACGTGAGACGGACTAGTCATCATCGGCGAACATCTTCATGTTGATCGTATCTACTATACGACTCATGCTCGACCTTTCGGTCTCTTGTGTTCTGAGGCCATGTCTGTACATGCTAGGCTCGTCAAGTCAACCTAAGTGTTTCGCGTGTGTAAATCTGGCTTACACCCGTTGTATGTGAACGTTAGAATCTATCACACCCGATCATCACATGGTGCTTCGAAAGGACGAACTTTCGCAATGGTGCACAGTTAGGGGGAACACTTTCTTGAAATTTTAATGAGGGATCATCTTATTTACTACCGTCGTTCTAAGCAAATAAGATGTATAAACATGATAAACATCACATGCAATCAAATAGTGACATGATATGGCCAATATCATTTTGCTCCTTTTGATCTCCATCTTCGGGGCTCCATGATCATCATCGTCACCGGCATGACACCATGATCTCCATCATCATGATCTCCATCATCATGAATTCCATCATCGTGTCTCCATGAAGTTGTCTCGCCAACTTATTACTTCTACTACTATGGCTACCGGTTAGCAATAAAGTAAAGTAATGACATGGCATTGTTCAATGACACGCAGGTCATACAATAAATAAAGACAACTCCTATGGCTCCTGCCGGTTGTCATACTCATCGACATGCAAGTCGTGATTCCTATTACAAGAACATGATCAATCTCATACACCACATATCATTCATCACATTCTTCTTGGCCATATCACATCACATAGCATACCCTGCAAAAATAAGTTAGACGTCCTCTAATTGTTGTTTGCATGTTTTACGTGGCTGCTATGGGTTTCTAGCAAGAACATTTCTTACCTACGCAAAAACCACAACGTGATATGTCAATTGATATTTACCCTTCATAAGGACCCTTTTCATCGAATCCGATCCGACTAAAGTGGGAGAGACTGGCACCCGCTAGCCACCTTATGCAACAAGTGCATGTCAGTCGGTGGAACCTGTCTCACGTAAGAGTACGTGTAAGGTCGGTCCGGGCCGCTTCATCCCATGATGCCACCGAATCAAGATAAGACTAGTAACGGTAAGCATATTGAACAAAATCAACGCCCACAACTACTTTGTGTTCTACTCGTGCATAGAAACTACACGTAGACCTAGCTCATGATGCCACTGTTGGGGAACGTAGCAGAAATTCAAAATTTTCCTACGAGTCACCAAGATCTATCTATGGATAGACTAGCAACGTGGGGAAGGAGAGTGCATCTACATACCCTTGTAGATCGCTAAGCGGAAGCGTTCAAGAGAACAACGTTGAAGGAGTCGTACTCGTCGTGATCCAAATCACTGGAGATCCTAGTGCCGAACGGACGGCACCTCCGCGTTCAACACACGTACAGCCCGGTGACGTCTCCCATGCCTTGATCTAGCAAGGAGAGAGGGAGAGGTTGAGGAAGACTCCATCCAGCAGCAGCACAACGGCGTGGTGGTGATGGAGGAGCGTGGCAATCCTGCAGGGCTTCGCCAAGCACCGCGGGAGAGGAGGAGAAAGAGAGGTAGGGCTGCGCCAGGGAGAGGTGGAAAATCTTATGTTTGCAGCCCCAAATACCTCAAGTATATATAGGGGAGAGGGAGGGGGCTGCGCCCCCTCTAGGGTTCCCACCCCAAGGGGTGCGGCAGCCCCAAACCCATCTAGGGTGGCGGCCAAGGGGGGAGAGAGGGGAAACTTGCCCCCCAAGTAAGGTGGGTGCTCCCCCTCCCCAAACCCTAGGCGCCTTGGACCCTTGTGGGGGGCGCACCAGCCCACCTGGGGCTGGTCCCCTGCCACACTTGGCCCATGCTGCCCTCTGGGGCCGGTGGCCCCACTTGGTGGACCCCCGGGACCCTCCCAGTGGTCCCGGTACGTTACCGATAACACCCAAAACTTTTCCAGTGACCAAAACAAGACTTCCCATATATAAATCTTTACCTCCGGACCATTCTGGAACTCCTCATGATATTGGGGATCTCATCCGGGACTCCGAACAACATTCGGTAACCACGTATATCTATTCCCTATAACCCTAGCGTCATCGAACCTTAAGTGTGTAGACCCTACGGGTTCGGGAACCATGCAGACATGACCGAGACGTTCTCGGGTCAATAACCAACAGCGGGATCTGGATACCCATGTTGGCTCCCACATGTTCCACGATGATCTCATCGGATGAACCACGATGTCAAGGACTCAATCAATCCCGTATTTAATTCCCTTTGTCTAGCGGTATAGTACTTGCCCGAGATTCGATCGTCGATATCCCGATACCTTGTTCAATCTCGTTACCGGCAAGTCTCTTAACTCGTTCCGTAACACATCATCCCGTGATCAACCCCTTGGTCACATTGTGCACATTATGATGATGTCCTACCGAGTGGACCCAGAGATACCTCTCCATTACACGGAGTGACAAATCCCAGTCTCGATTCGTGCCAACCCAACAGACACTTTCGGAGATACCCGTAGTGTACCTTTATAGCCACCCAGTTACGTTGTGACGTTTGGTACACCCAAAGCATTCCTACGGTATTGGGAGTTGCACAATCTCATGGTCTAAGGAAATGATACTTGACATTAGAAAAGCTTTAGCATACGAACTACATGATCTTTGTGCTAGGCTTAGGATTGGGTCTTGTCCATCACATCATTCTCCTAATGATGTGATCCCGTTATCAACGACATCCAATGTCCATGGTCAGGAAACCGTAACCATCTATTAATCAACGAGCTAGTCAACTAGAGGCTTACTAGGGACATGGTGTTGTCTATGTACACACACATGTATCTGAGTTTCCTATCAATACAATTATAGCATGGATAATAAACGATTATCATGAACAAGGAAATATAATAATGATTACTAATTTATTATTGCCTCTAGGGCATATTTCCAACAGAGGCCTAACAGGTGACTCTCGGCCGTCCATCCTGATGAGCCCGTGCACACGGGGTAAGTTGGGCCCGTGCGCATGGGGGTCCCGTGGCCACGGTACAAGCCCGTGCGCACGGGGTGCTCCGGCGCCAGCTCTCTGAGTAGTCCGTGCGCACGGGGTCTTCGAGGCCCGTGGGCACGGGGTCTCCTGGGAGGTGCTGAATTGATCTTGTTGCACTCCTTCTTCCTCCTTGTGGCCTTATGGTCCTTCTCCAACTCCTTTGGGGTGTCCCTCACCAGCTTGTGGTCGTCGGTCTTCGTATCTAAGGACACATAGAGCACTTTGGTGAGGTAGCAAGCAAGTCCAATGGATATTCATGATATTCTCGAAGAAGAGCGGGTTCACCTTAATTCCAATGGCGTATGTTCGAGGTCTCATCATATGTCCTCTTGGGGTTTGGAGAGTAGTCGGAGTGTACATGGGGATGAACGAGGGATGCTCCGCATCAAAGTGTGTGCCAAGAGAACAAGAACGGAGGTTCTAGTGGAGATTTCCGGACTTTGAAGCCACCATGATGACATACAAGAAGATGGACGAAATATACAAGATGGGCTTTTATAAATTTCATCCATAGTTTATTATTGGTGTTGCGCGACCTTATTTTGTGCTAGACCCATGTAATCTATTTTTAGAATCCGTTTTGTAGGGGAAACGACTTAGGAGGTGTTTTAGTCCCACCTTGCCAAGGGTGGACGAAATCCCCTCTCTTTTCCCTATAAATATAGCCCTTATAGCACCGTTTAGACTTGGGTTTTATTTAGCTAAAAGTTAGCCATCGCTGCAACTTCGTGTACTTCATTTGTGTCCAACGACCAGACCAAGACCGCTTATGAAACCCCACTTTTATCAATACTTTATCCATATTCGCAATATTCAGATTGCTTAATAATATTCTTGCTTGTTCTTTGATTGCTTGTAGTAATAGACCTTCGTGGTCTGGTTGATCATGCTCCGGCGTGGTCAATAACCTCACGGAGTTGGTTTAGCGATTGCTAAGGCGCAACGTCGTGCACGTTTGTAGTCGGATCGTCAAAGTTGGCTCCACCAAATCGATAGTTATCATCTCATCGAAAGATCGGGACACCCCGCCTCTATCAATTTAGCCAGGCATGCTCCGTAGATGTCGGGGCTTCTTCATGTGCTTTTGCTTTGTAGCTGGCCGGGGTAGGATGGGGAGTTACGGGGTTGTGGTATGTTGAGTTGAGGCAAAGCTTCCTTTATAGGTCAGTGGAGTCTTCCATCGCACGCTTGTGGATGGGACAACTCAGGTGTCTGCCACATGCACACAACCTATGGGCTACTTTGATAGGTTTGGCACCAACTGCCAAAAGATGTCGGCTGGCCACTGTACATGTTATCGGATAGGATGGCTTGACTATGGAGAGGGAAGGTTGTGGATAGTGTGGAAACCTATTGATAGTGACCAGGCTAAGATAGGATACCCAATGGTCAGCCTGGCTCTAATACCAAGTCAGTGAGGGCCAGTTTTTCGAGACACAAAATCCTAGTAAATAACCCTCGTGTCATCACCAGCCCCAAGATCATTGTTCGCTGGTGGACACATCCTTATAAGGATTTCCAAGCAATTACAAGAATTTGGATACAAGACCATAAAGGTCTAATAAGTACAATAATGATTTCTAACAATGGATGATGGAAGAAACTCGTGGATCTGTAACGTTGATGGGGCTCCATTCCCACAAGAACGGCTGACCTGGATAACTACTATCTCACGTGGATGCTATCTCTAATTCCTATCCCGTGGGGGTGTCTTCGTAGCGCTCTTCTCCGAATCATGATCTAGCCAAGACAATAGCCAGGGACAAGCCAGTGAGTACATTTGAATGTACCCGCAAACATCATGGACAAGAGATATAATAAAAGCAGGAGGAATGCACGCAAATAAAGTTTAAGCATATTCAACAATATTATGACATGGCAAGATTTTAATCAAAGAATGTGATCAACAACAACAACAACAACAACAACAAAGCCTTTAGTCCTAAGCAAGTTGGGGTAGGCTAGAGGTGAAACCCATAAGATCTCGCAACCAACTCATGGCTCTGGCACGTGGATAGCAAGCTTCCACGCACCCCTGTCCATAGCTAGCTCTTCGGTGATACTCCAATCCTTCAAGTCTCTCTTAACGGACTCCTCCCATGTCAAATTCGGTCTACCCCGCCCTCTCTTGACATTCTTCGCACGCTTTAGCCGTCCGCTATGCACTGGAGCTTTTGGAGGCCTGCGCTGAATATGCCCAAACCATCTCACACGATGTTGGACAAGCTTCTCTTCAATTGGTGCTACCCCAACTCTATCTCGTATATCATCATTCCGGACTCGATCCTTCCTCGTGTGGCCACACATCCATCTCAACATACGCATCTCCGCCACACCTAACTATTGAACATGTCGCCTTTTAGTCAGCCAACACTCAGCACCATACAACATTGCAGGTCGAACCGCCGTCCTGTAGAACTTGCCGTTTAGCTTTTGTGGCACTCTCTTGTCACAGAGAATGCCAGAAGCTTGGCGCCACTTCATCCATCCGGCTTTGATCCGATGGTTCACATCTTCATCAATACCCCCATCCTCCTGCAGCATTGACCCCAAATACCGAAAGGTGTCCTTCTGAGGTACCACCTGACCATCAAGGCTAACCTCCTCCTCCTCACACCTAGTAGTACTGAAACCACACATCATGTACTCGGTTTTAGTCCTACTAAGCCTAAACCCTTTCGATTCCAAGGTTTGTCTCCATAACTCTAACTTCCTATTTACCCCCGCCCGACTATCGTCAACTAGCACCACATCATCCGCAAAGAGCATACACCATGGGATATCTCCTTGTATATCCCTTGTGACCTTGTCCATCACCAATGCAAAAAGATAAGGGCTCAAAGTTGACCCCTGATGCAGTCCTATCTTAATCGAGAAGTCATCAGTGTCGACATCACTTGTTCGAACACTTGTCAGAACATTAACGTACATGTCCTTGATGAGGGTAATGTACTTTGCTGGGACTTTGTGTTTCTCCAAGGACCACCACATTACATTCCGCGGTATCTTATCATAGGCCTTCTCCAAGTCAATGAACGCCATATGCAAGTCCTTTTGCTCCCTATATCTCTCCATAAGCTGTCGTACCAAGAAAATGGCTTCCATGGTCGACCTCCCAGGCATGAAACCAAACTGGTTTTTGGTCACGCTTGTCATTCTTCTTAAGCGGTGCTCGATGACTCCCTCCCATAGCTTCATTGAATGGCTCATCAGCTTAATTCCACGGTAATTAGTACAACTCTGAACATCCCCCTTGTTCTTGAAGATTGGTACTAATATACTCCGTCTCCATTCTTCTGGCATCTTGTTTGCCCAAAAAATGAGGTTGAAA
This sequence comes from Triticum aestivum, assembly GCF_018294505.1. NCBI lineage: Eukaryota > Viridiplantae > Streptophyta > Magnoliopsida > Poales > Poaceae > Triticum > Triticum aestivum. Next base: position 219,964 of record NW_025228074.1, read on the forward strand.
AGCTTGGTTAGCCATACTATCGCTATGTCCCCGAGATCATTCCACACCTTAATGGGGATACAATCCGGGCCCATCGCCTTGCCTCCCTTCATCCTTTTTAAAGCCTCCTTGACATCAAAGAATGTGATCCTATAGAATAATATATTTGCATAGGTATGAAATATTAGCCAACCAATATTAGTGATGTATAAATCATATTGTCAAGCAAAAATTTAGTCGGGTTTCAGGAGGTAGAACCATCCCGAAAGAACCCAAGAGAAAAATGTAAAAGAATGCCATAGTTGGGCGTTTACGCGACACCACACAAAGGGCTTTAATCCAAATAAAATCAAAGGCAATATGGATTCTAGGAGGTAGAACCGTCCTATGAATTCACAAAAATAATAATATATGAGCCAGTCTTTTTTGAGAGAGAGAGAGAGATACGAGCCAGTCGGGTATCTGAAGCGGCGCCTCGAAAGGTCTTGAAAATAAATGACACAGTCGGGTATCTGAAGCGATGCCTCCTAAAGGGCTTTTAATGAGAGGTAAAATAAAAGATACATGTATCAACCAAAGCGCAGGGTTTGGTCCATAACAACATTAGTGATAATAGCCATCCATCATAAATCATGATCAATTTCTAATTTAGTTATTTCCACTGAAGACCACTAAGACCGACACTTGACCCTTCCCGGACTGTAGCCCTTAACCACGGACACGGCTATTCGAATAGATTTTTAAACTCTACAAATGGTGCACTCTTTACCCACAAGTAAAGGATTTCTTTAGTCAACCCCGAAAGTTGACAACGATTACGGTCTTTGGGTTGTAAACACATCTGGCCAGCACACACCGACTTAACTTTCCTAATGCCAGGAATCACCCAAAACATCGTTCAAGAAAAACTCCAAGTGGGAAGGTCACGACCTCCAGTTGGGATCACAATTTATAATGTGCGCAATGATAAGGGATGCCCCCCTATCGGTCCCAACCGGATACACCCATGCCCCTAGACTAATTGACACGCCTACCAGTGTCCACTGATATCTTTCATTGTGGCTCTCTGTATGGTGGGTGCAGGAAAGGGGTTAACAACTTACTGAACCACACCCTACTCGTGGCAGGGACATGTGGTAGCACGAGTCAAGTTTGGGGGTTACCGAAACAAGACTCGATCTATGATCGACTCAGGAGGTTTATATATCCTACAGTATGTTATCATAATATATTAATACTAGCAATACCAACAGGGTCACAACCCGGCATGTCCCAATATGCCATCATCGGTCATTCTCACTACAACGAGATTTCTGTCTTACAGTCACTTCTACTAGTGACAAATTATTTCCTGCAGGTTAGTCAGAACAAGCATAGGTAGGTGTGGCACAAATGTTTCATGTTTAAGTGAAATCAAATACTGGCAAGGGACCACATATGCATGATCATCTATATGCAATTCCATTTAAGGTAACATAAACATCTTTTTGGAATTCTAGCAAGCAATCAACCAAGCAGTCATCATATCAAGTGTTCAAGATGCTTGCCTTAGGTGTATAGAAAGGTTGATTCACTTCACAACTTTGCAAAAATCATCTTCCCTCCATTTTTCCAATTTTCAAAATATTGCAATTATCACATAATTTCCAAATAGTACAAAAAAGTTCTTTGAAAAAATATGAAATAAATACTAAAATAAACAAAAAGAATGGATACATTTGGAGTTAGGAATAAAAACTTGCGAGGGTTTTAGGGACCTTTCTGCAATAAAAGGTTTTACTAAAGGGTACCTAGATAGTAAAAAAGAAAATGCTTCCGATCAAAGTACGTTTACTGGAAGAGAAAATGCATTTTCAGGAAAGACACGTTCGGATTAAGCAGAAAAGAATAGAGTTCTGATGGGTGGGTCTCACCCGCTAGGTTTGAAATCAGGCACGTTCGCACCGAAACAGATAAGGAAGGGGAGGTCACCGGCAGCAATCGACGGTGTTCCAGGGGATGAAGATGGTGCAGACGTGCTCAGGCAGTCCGTCTGTGTCTCTGCCTCCCGTAGTGACAATAGCAGCCAACAATGGGCGCTGGGTGGTTGCCCTCTCCTCCTCCCATCGTCGAATAAAGGTACCCCACGCCTGGCTCTATCTTGGCGGCGTATTTTCCGGTGGTGCCGTGGGGCTTGGGGATATGTGTAATCGTCGTTCCTTCTGGTTGATGAGTCTAGTGTGTGGGGCGTTACTGTTTTTGACAGTGACGGCAACAACGCATCCGAAAATAACGCCCGGGCTCCAGTCATGTCTCGACGGCGTCCATGTCGGCATTGAGGAGATGGTCGGCTCGGTCTCCTATCTATTTCTCAGGTCAACGGTTTTAGGTGTTCGACCGGTGGCTGGTGTCGTGGTTCTAAGCCTGACAATAGAGTGGGGGGTAGGTATGGAGAGGCAAGGTCCTAGCTATGGAGAGGTTGTAAGCACAAAGGATGTACGAGTTCAGGCCCTTCTCGGAAGAAGTAACAGCCCTACGTCTCGGAGCCCGGAGGCGGTCGAGTGGATTATGAGTATATGAGCTACAAGGTGCCGAACCCTTCTGCCTGTGGAGGGGGGTGGCTTATATAGAGTGCGCCAGGACCCCAGCCAGCCCACGTAGGAGAGGGTTTAAGGTGAGTTAAGTCTGGGGCGTTACTGGTAACGCCCCACATAAAGTGCCTTTACTATCATAAAGTCTACTTGATTACAGGCCGTTGCAGTGCAGAGTGCCTCTTGACCTCCTGGTGGTCGAGTGAGTCTTCGTGGTCGAGTCCTTCAGACCAGTCGAGTGAGTCCTCATTGGTCGACTGGAAGGCGACCTCTTCTAAGGATGTCTTGGGGTAAGTTACTTGGATCAGGTCCATGACCCTACCCTAGGTACATAACCCCATCATTAGCCCCCAAATGGATTGAGGCTTCGAGTGAAGAAGGAGTTGATGTCGTTTCCGATTAACCTTTGCGCTCTAGTTGTGCGCTGTTCTGGACCAAAGAATCTCTTCGTTGACAGGGAGCAATTTGCCTTCAGTCGACTCGATCCATTCTATTTTTGCGTCGAGTGATCTTTCGGGCTTCGACGATCTCCGAGCGACGGATCGCCGGAAACACCGCGTCTGACAGACTGATTTGTTGCTCGCGGATTCCGCGGGATGCGAAATTTGGGGGCGCGCGCGAAGCGGGGCGGACCGCGGCGTTCGGATGGGACGGGGCATAGACGCCTCGATCTCCGCGCCGCCTTTTTCGCCACATATCCAGTCTGCATAACTGCTCCCAGATATGATTAGATCGACCGGGCCCACATGTCAGCCACTCGGAAGGGACCTTATAAATGCGCCCGGCGAGGATTTCTGTGCTGCGCCTCAGCATTCTCCCTCTCTCTCTGCTTCCTTCTTCCCTGCTCAGCGTCCTCGCTCTCGCCCCCGCACCACTTCCCTTCGCGCATCTCGCCGGCGACCATGGCCAAGGAGAAGACGGCCGCGCTGGAGCGTGCAAAGAAGGCGTCGGCGTCGGAGAAGGCAAAGGGGAGATCCACCAGCCGCGGAGGGTCCTCGTCCAGGTCCCGCCTACCGAAGGGCTGGGTCCAAGGAGACTGGATCCAGTCGACCATCACGGAGAATGACCTCCTCGACATGGCCAACGAGGGCTTGATCCTCCACGGAGCTGCGAGGCTTCCGGGGAAGGAGTGGCAGCCCCAGCCAGAAGAGGGTGAGTGTGTGCTTTTGGCCACCCATGTTGATCGTGGGTTTTCCTTGCCGCCGAGTGTTTTCTTTCGTGGCTTCTTGAATTTCTTCGGAGCGCAGCTCCACCACTTTACCCCAAACTCCATTGCCTATCTTGCTGCGTTCGTGTCCATGTGTGAGGGTTTCTTGGGCTGTCGACCGCACTGGGGTTTGTTCAAACATATATTCACGTGTCGATCTCAGACCGTGAAGAAGGCGAGCCCAGGTGATGAGAGAACCCGAGTCGTCCAAATGTGCGGGGGTCTGGGGATTCAGGTGAGGAATAAGAGCACCTTCCCGCCCATGACCTTTCCCGAGTCCGTCAGAGGCTGGCAGTCGACTTGGTTCTACTGCCAGGTCCAGTCGACGCCAGGGCAGTCGAGTGGACTCCCTCCGTTTACCATGGACCGAGTGAACAAGCCCTCCCCTCTGAAGCTGATTCCGGAGGAGAAAGCTGACGTGAAGATGTTGATGGAGCGCGTGGTGCAGTTGGTTCGGGAGGGGGTGACGGGCATGGATCTTCTGTGATGAGGACATGACTACCTTGGATATGACCAAAAATATTGCATATATGCACATTTGTCAGGTGATTTCTAGTGCAAACTATTCAATAATCTATTTATGTTATCCAGAACAAAAATACTTCACACACTTTTGTGTTTTGTCTAATTGCAGGTGTATGGGACATTTGTACAATCCACATATGAAGATAAGGAAGAAAGAGATGTTTATTTGCTGTCCACAAAGTTCTCTCACGTCACTTTTGGCCCAAGAGAAGATAGAGTCCAAGTCTCTCACGTTCTGGATTCAGATTCGGACTGCACAGACACACCTGACTCAAAACGCACACAAGTTTTTCATACGGACTCCGAATTGGGTGATTCTTTTTTTGTTGGAAACTAGATTTCGTGCACTTTCCAACCCAATTGGAATCACCTTCAAATTCGTCCGGAGCGTTGAGTTGTGGACGAAACAATCTGATGCTGCAGCAGAATCCGAGTCAAACTACAAGTCCAAAGGTGTTACATCACCTCCACTTGGGCCCATTGGCCTTGTACGACCTAGATTTAGTTTTAGGCTGCCTTGGGACGTCCTCCCACCTCCTTGGCCGCCACCCCTTACTCCTATATAAGTAGATCCATCTAGTAGCTTTTCCTGGGGATTTGTTTAGTTAAAAGTTAGCCATTGCAACTTCGTGTACTTCGTTTGTGTCCAACGACCAGACCAAGACCGCTTCCGGATCCCCACCATTATCAATACTTCATATATATTTGCAATATTCAGATTGCTTTATCATAGTCTTGCTCGTTCTTCGATTGCTTGCAGGAATAGACCTTCGTGGTCAGGCTGACCGTGCTTCCAGCATCGTCAATAACCTCAGGAGATTGGTTTAGCGATTGCTAAGGCGCAACGTCGTGCACGTTTGTAGTCGGATCGTCAAAGTCGTCTCCACCAAATCGATAGTTATCATCTCATCGAAAGATCGGGACACCCTGTCTCTATCAAGTGGTATCAGTTTTCAGGTTGATCGGTGAGAATTTCCAGTTTTTCCTAGATTAGATTTTTTTTCTTACCTATTGTCCAAGAAAAAGCCACAAAAAAAGTTAGATCTGTTCATCCTTTATCCAAGCCAGTCTGAGCCTTTCTAGAAAAAAATTGGATCTATCTAGAATCAACCTCGTACCTGAATTCAGATTGGAATCTGTTTTGCGCACTGTTCAGTAAAACAGGTGTATCTTCCTCATACGAAGTCCGTTTTGGCTCCGTGAGTACTCAAATTGAAGCTAGCGATGAGCTGCATCTAAATAGTTGCAGAATCTAGTTCAATATTTGAGACCTCAAAATCCGCTTCTAAATAGGTCTTTTTGCCCTCTGAAGTTCGTGAACACAACTTGTTCCAATTTTTCAGGCCAGTTTTAGAATTCTTTGACTCCTCATATCAACTCGGAATTGAGTGATTCTTTTTGCATTGGAAAGCTTGAGTTAGTAGCATTCTTTGAAATAATTTATCAGAAAATTGTCTCAAACTTTTCAAGAGGAAAGTTGGAGAGAGAGTTGTTGTATATCCTGCTTGGCAGTTGTTTTTCATCATTATCTTCACTGCCGTTGTGATCTTCACTTATATCTTGCTGTCAAGAGCTACTTAGTATCCTTCATTGATGCTAGTTGTGCTACGCCGTGACCTTATTAGTGTTCTAGGCTCGCGTCTCTAGTCCGGTCTAGCCTAGGACCAGCACAGTACCGTCGTTGAGCGTTTATTCAACATTGCATCTTTGAATTGATTATTGCTAATCTTTTGCTACCATATATAGCCAACCCAGCTCCACATATTTCTACATCGTGTATACGTACGCTCCCCTGGCAATCGCTTTACTCAATATTCGGAGTTACTTGACACCGCTGGTTGCCGATCACCGCCTGCTGCATGGTAAGAACTTGTAAGACATTGATATTTGCTTTACTGTGAACGTTTTACCACCACATCCTAGTAGTTATAGGAACATTATTTTTGGGTTTTGTTTCTTGTTCTACAAATCATGACAGGATCCAGAGTCAATTCATGGGCTTTGTCGATCGCGGGAGACGTGCCACCACCTTTGCAAATACCACAACCGTCACGAGAGGTGCACAAACATCCAAATGCACATGATCAGGTTAATGTATCTATACCACCATTTAATGGCCGTTTTAAACCTGCTTTATATATTGAATGGGAGTTCGACATAAAAAATATATTTGCTTCCCATAATTTCAATGAACATAAAAAGGTTAAGGTTGCGGTTGGTTCTTTCACTGGTTATGCTTTGGTTTGGTGGAGTGAATATTGTCGGTTACACCCTGATTATATACCTACTACTTGGGATGATTTGAAACTTGCCATGCGACATACTTTCGTCCCTGCTTATTATACTCGTGACATGATTAAGAAGTTGCAACACTTAAAACAAGGTAGTGAAACTGTAACAAAATATTATGATGATTTACAAACTACCTTGTTGCATTCCTCTTTAGAAGAAAGTGAAGATGATTTTATGGATAGATTTTGGGGAGGATTAAACCGTGATATTCAAGAGATACTAATTCATGAAGAGTGTTATCCTATGGACCATTTGTTTCATCTTGCTTGCAAAGCTGAACAGGAAATAAAACGACGTGTTGGCCACGAGGAGAACAAGCGCACGGTGCATGATGAGGACATCAATACAATTGTTACACCCACAACCCCTGCTGCTATACATACTGGACCAATTACTAGAGCTCGTGCACGCCAACTAAATTACCAGGTACTTTCGTTTCTTGGTAATGATTCTAATGTTCATGAGAATATGATGCTGCCTAAATTGGATACATTTGTTTTGCTTACAAATGAAGGGCCTAGCTTGGAGAAGGATGAACATTGGAGCAAGAACAAGCATGGAGATGATGGCATGCGCAAGGGAAACAAGAACGGAGTTACAAGTGATGATTTCAGGACTTTGAAGCCACCATAATGGGTGCATGAAGCCTTGGACGAAATATACAAGACGCCACTTCATAAATTTCGTCCCGAGGCTATTTTAGGTGCTGCGTCACCTTATTATTGGGCCAGGCCCATGTAATTTCGAAATACATAAGTATAGGCTATTTTTAGAGTCCGTATGTGTGGGAAAACAAGAGATAGGGTTGATTTCGGACCCCTCCACCAAGGGCCACGAAATTCCCCCCCTCTTCCTCCATATATACAGCCCTTAGGGCATCGTTTAGACTTTGGGTTTTGTTTAGATTAAAAGTTCGCCATAGCTGCAACTTCGCGTACTTCGTTTGTGTTCAACGACCAGACAAAGGCGTCACAGAACCCCACCTTGATCAATAAAGCTTTCATCTTATATTCGCAATATCCAGATTGCAATCTTAGTTTCTTGCTTGTTCTTCGTTTGCTCGCAGGAAACAGACCTTCGTGGTCAGGTTGATCGTGCTCCGGCGTGGTCAATAACCTCTCGGAGTTGGTTTAGCGATTGCTAAGGCGCGACGTCCTCGCACGTTCGTAGTCGGATCGTCAAAGTCGACTTCCACCAAAGCGAAATCCACCATCTCATCGAAAGACGGGACACCTTTGCCTCTATCAAGGTGTATGGGACATTTGTACAATCCACATATGAAGATAAGGAAGAAAGAGATGTTTATTTGCTGTCCAAAAAGTTCTCTCACGTCACTTTTGGCCCAAGAGAAGATAGAGTCCAAGTCTCTCACGTTCTGGATTCAGATTCGGACTGCACAGACACACCTGACTCAAAACGCACACAAGTTTTTCATACGGACTCCGAATTGGGTGATTCTTTTTTTGTTGGAAACTAGATTTCGTGCACTTTCCAACCCAATTGGAATCACCTTCAAATTCGTCCGGAGCGTTGAGTTGTGGACGAAACAATCTGATGCTGCAGCAGAATCCGAGTCAAACTACAAGTCCAAAGGTGTTACATCACCTCCACTTGGGCCCATTGGCCTTGTACGACCTAGATTTAGTTTTAGGCTGCCTTGGGACGTCCTCCCACCTCCTTGGCCGCCACCCCTTACTCCTATATAAGTAGATCCATCTAGTAGCTTTTCCTGGGGATTTGTTTAGTTAAAAGTTAGCCATTGCAACTTCGTGTACTTCGTTTGTGTCCAACGACCAGACCAAGACCGCTTCCGGATCCCCACCATTATCAATACTTCATATATATTTGCAATATTCAGATTGCTTTATCATAGTCTTGCTCGTTCTTCGATTGCTTGCAGGAATAGACCTTCGTGGTCAGGCTGACCGTGCTTCCAGCATCGTCAATAACCTCAGGAGATTGGTTTAGCGATTGCTAAGGCGCAACGTCGTGCACGTTTGTAGTCGGATCGTCAAAGTCGTCTCCACCAAATCGATAGTTATCATCTCATCGAAAGATCGGGACACCCTGTCTCTATCATTCTGGAGGTCTTCCTCAGGCGTCGCATCCAGCCCCTTCAATTCCGGAGCCACTGCATGTGGTTGTACTGTGGGACCGAAGACGAGACTAGAGTCCATTTAGAAGCAGTCGACGACGTCACTCTGGAAAGATGGATGGTAGCCGTTACCGGAAACAAGGACAACCCGCGCGGAGCCAGAAGGATTCCTCCACTCGACCACAACAGCGACCCAAACAAGGTACACTTGCTCTGCTCTCCACTGCGCCCTTGTCGTATTCATTTCTGTTAACCCTGCCGACTGGTCGACTGATCCTTGTTTGGGCATCTGCTAGGCCCTCACCGAGCTGTACTCGATGCCCAATGGGGCACAAGCTTCGACTGAGGAGGGCGAGGCGAGCGGGGGCGAGAGCCAGGAAGAGGAGGAATGGGACTCGGATGTTGCAGAGGATGATGACGACGATGATGATGATGACGGTGATGAAGACGACGTCGAGGACGAGGAAGAAGAGGAGGAGGAGGTCGTACCACCGCGCTCAGAAAGGCGGTCAAAGCTTGTCCACGACCCTTTGACCGAACGTGGTAAGGGGGTTGCGACCGCCACTCAGTCGACCAAGCGCCCTCGGACCACCTCTCCGGTGCCGACTGAAAAGGCGCCGAAGCAGCCCAGGGCGGCCTCATCGAAGCCGATCAAGCTCTTGCCGAAGATGAAGGTGTCCATCCCCACCATATCAGGGTAACCGTGCTGCTCATATTTTCTTATTCTGTGTGAACTTTATCTCTGGTCGACGCTGAAGTTAGTCGACTGATCCTTTGGAGTTGCAGTGCTGCTACTTCTGAAACCTCGGCCCGGGATGATGACCACGAGATGGAGGACGTAGCAACTTCGAACCCAGGTACTGTATTCTTAACGCCGTTCTTAGTCGACTGACTCGCGATCTCTGATCCTGATTCTTCTCCGCAGCTCCACCCAATACTGTTATCAATCTTCCTGATGATGATGAGGATGAAGAGCCGCTGAAGCGCAGGAGGAGTCGGAAAGCGTCCGCCAGTAAGGTGCCTGAGGATGTGACGGCGCCTGAGATTCTGACTGTGGAGGAAGAGAACACCACTCGACACACGGTGTCCTTCGCAAATCCACTGACGAGTGCTCAGCAGCCCTCCCTCTTCACGACGCACCACGTCCCGGAGGACCAAGCTGGCGCAGCGAAGGAGCAATACGCCAGGCGGGACTCATGATGGGGCAGCTGAAGACCATCCGGGACGCGAGCCAGGCAGCTTATGACGCCAGTTCTGCCCTCCAAAGCAATGTCCAGGTCAGTCGACCGCTGTTTGTTCTGTTGGATATGCTACCAAAAACTTTTCTTTTCCGGAATTTATAGTAGTCACCCACTGGGTGTGTCGAATAAACTCTGTGTTAGCGGGGGCACGCTGAGTGCACCCGCTGGGTGTAGTCCCCAAGGCTAAGGTCGACTGCTGGCAGTCGGCCTTAGGCTTTATGATGTCAATCTTTCTGTCAGTCGACTGGTCGACTGGATTTCACAAACCGGTGGGGGCACGCTGAGTGCACCCACTGGGTGTAGTCCCCGAGACTGTGGTCGACTGCTTGCAGTTGATCACAGTCTTAGAGAATGTATTTTTTTTTTGAGGTCGACTGGTCGACTTTGTCTTCAACAGGATTAGTGGGGGCACGCTGAGTGCACCCACTGGGTGTAGTCCCCGAGACTACGGTCGAATGCTTGTATTTGGCTGTAGTCTTAGAAACATATGTTTTTCCCTTTTTCACTCGGAAGTGAATTATATTTGACATTTAGTCGATTGGTTCTTCGCAGAACTCCTGTGATCTTGTGGCTCGCTACTCAGAGCTGGAACAAAAACATACTCAAGTCGAGCTGAGCTTGAAGCTGGTTCAGGAGAAGCTGACAAAGGCAAAGGAGGAGACCGAAGGTATGTTTGGTGAGACCCTGACGACTGCTTTTCCCCTTGCTTGTTTCAAAATCTGATCTTGCTGTGACTTGTAGGTAAGGTAAGGGAGGCCCAGCAGAAGAAAGACCTTGAGCTAGCTGAGAAGATCAAGCTTGCCGACGAGAAGTTAGCTTCAGTCACCAAGCTTGAACAAGACAATGCCAATCTGAAAGCTGCTCTTGGGATTGCCAACAAGGAGATCAGTCGACTGAAAACTGATAAAGCTGCCCTGACCGACCAAGTCAGCAAATTGACTGGGAAGAAAACTGATCTGGAGGCTTTCCTGAGTGGACTTGCCAAGAAGCTGTTTCTTATGCTTGAAGGTAAATCTCTATGCTTGGCAGACGTTTCCAATCGTGATTTTTCCATTCGACCATCCCCTTGACTTAGTGACCACCCTTGCAGAATTTTGTCAAAACTTTGAAGAAGAAACTAGCCGGCTGGAGCCAAACCTCGACCCCGTCAATTCTCCGGTGAACGACGAAGTTGCCATGGAAGTTTTCTGACTGGAGTCCCGTGTTGCAGCTGTCGTGGACTATCTCGCAAAACTGAAGGCCGCCACATCGCGCATCGACTCGACGCTCTGGCCTGAGGAGACACTTCAGAATGACCTTGAGTCGCTGATGGCCCGCTTGAACACGATCCCTGGTCGAGTGCAGGAGTGGAAGAAGTCCTCGGCTCGGTGTGGTGCAGATGTCGCTCTGTGTCTGGCCCGAGTCCACTGCAAAGATGCGCGAGAGGAGAAGCTGGCGGCCCTTCGGGTGGCCAATACCAAGAAGCACGACTTCAGGTCCTTTATGGAGACTTTCCTTGCAGCTGCCACTCGGATCACCGACGGAATTGACCTTGATGAATTTGTTGCACCTTCCAGCCCTCCACAGGAGGGGTAAAAAACTTCTTCTGGCTCGACGCTTTAAATTTGCCTCGGTATGCCGAGTGGAATTGTAACCGACAAACCTTAACGAGCTTGACGCCTGAGCACTTTCGGTTCCTTTAGATATCGATTCAAACTTGAATTTGGCGCTTGAATATGATTGCCTTCGGCTCAAAATGTCTTTTGTAGGTTCAAAGCAAGGCGCCTTTACTGCAATCGACTTATTCTTTAGTCCACTTAGGCGAGCACTGGGCTGCGGCTAAGCCCCCGAGTGAGAAGTTTTACTCTTCACTCGGTAGGATTTCGATAACTTAGGCGAGTGCTTGGACTGCAGCTAAGCCCCCGAGTGAGAGGGTTGCTCTTCACTCAGTAGGATTTTTATAACTTAGGCGAGCACATGGCGGCAGCTAAGCCTCCGAGTGAGAGGGTTGCTCCACACTCGGTAGGATTTTTATAACTTAGGCGAGTGCTTGGACTGCAGCTAAGCCCCCGAGTGAGAGGGTTGCTCTTCACTCGGTAGGATTTTTATAACTTAGGCGAGTGCTTGGACTGCAGCTAAGCCCC